>NW_007732338.1:17077-23096 GCF_000696425.1 Galeopterus variegatus | reverse complement strand
CGTCTTTTTTTCTTTTGTGTGTGTTTAGGCAAGGAAACAGTTACTGTTCTTCCAGGAGCCTCTTTTTTCTCCAGCGATGAATCATTTGCGATGATTAGAGGGTATGTAATAATGGGGCCCCGCATGTTTCACACAGCATGGAATGAGCTGAGTCATCCCTTGAGTGTGTTAGCAAGACTGTGAAACACAGCCACATTCCCTAGCCAGAAAACTATCATGGGCTATTTGACTGCAAGAAGATGTGAAATTATTCACACTGAATGTTGGGCATTCAAATATCCATCCCACTAGTACGAAAAGAACCCCCAAAATGGAATATACATCTGTATGCCAACTCTACTGAAGTACACATATCTAAGGTCCTTTCTGGGGATCCTGACATTTTTTTCAAACTTCGTGTAAACTTTCTAGTTAGTGTTTGTCTTCAAATCGAGTCACATTCTCCCTCACTGAAGGAAACTCACTATGTATACCTGTTTTTAATTTGTTTTTGGAGACAATATAGGTTATAAATTTTTTAGGGAACTCTTAATGGTTATTTTTCTGCATTAGCTTGGAGCTGATCTGTTTGGATATCAGTTGTGAGGTGGGAGAAAGCAAATGTATTTTGGGGATATAGAATTATTTTAATTGCTGACAATTGCAAGCAAAGGGGACATAAAACTTGTAAGGTTTGCTTTATATTTCCTCTCTTTCCTTCTCAGGGGACATGTGAATCTAACAATGCTAGGAGCAATGCAGGTTTCCAAATATGGTGACCTGGCTAACTGGATGATACCTGTAAGTAGACATTTTTTTCGTCTGAATTATGCTTGGTACAATAATTATTTTTGAAATATTAAGGAAAATTTTTATATTGTTATGAGAGCTCAATATAATTATTAAAGCAGTGATGAAATATTTTAATGTGTTTCATGTTTGAATTAAATTTTAATTAAGCACTGAAAAGTATTTGACTTTGCCCATTTACTATCTAAATGGGACTAAAAATAGGCAAGATCAGGGTCAAAGCAACATTTTCCTTAGAGAAACGTAGTTTGGGAAGATAAAAAAATAAATGGGTTAATTATGCTCTGATGAAAGTAAGAAATACAAATATTTATTATAACTAAGTTTTTATAACTAGAAAGTACAATTAACAAGTTTATTAATTTTATATTCTATTATTTTCTCATTCACAGTGATTATTAACCTCTCTTGATTGGTCACACGACCCCATAANATTATAACTAAGTTTTTATAACTAGAAAGTACAATTAACAAGTTTATTAATTTTATATTCTGTTATTTTCTCATTCACAGTGATTATTAACCTCTCTTGATTGGTCACACAACCCCATAAATAATCAATTTCATTGTCTTCTATTAAAGAATGCAACACCTGTGATGCTTAAACATGTTTGTGAAATATGAACAGTTTTTGTTTAATAATGACCTAAATCAAGGAAAAAACCTCTTAGAATTAGCTTTGGAAAAGAGGACCGTTGTCAGTAGCTTAATTTATGAGTGTAGTTCATTATACAGTTTGTTGGCTTCTCATTATGTGCATGGAAACTAAAATGGGTGTGTGTCCATGAATATGAGCTTATTTTGGCTGGTTGCTCAGGTTATTCTTTTTAAGTGTGTGTTTAGGAATTTCCTTGTGTTTCTTTACAGCACCAGCTAAAAAGAATCTTGTCGAATAACTGAGGCTGGTGTTCTAAGACATGAAGCTTTTCTTGAAATCTCTTAGATTTTTTTTTTCTAATTTTTTTAAAGGAAGATGGGTTAATATAGTTGATAACAATGTTAGAGATTGTGTTTGTTTAGCTCTTTTGATCTAATACCACCTGAAATATTATTTTAAAATTTCAATAATTATTAAAGCCCCTGTTCTCAAACTTGATTGCATATTGGAATCACCTTGGAGTTTTAAAAAATATTAATGCATTGAGGTCCAGCCCCAGAGTTTCCAAGTTAATTCATCTGGGATGTACCCTGGCCACTGGGTGGTTTAAAGTGACCCAGATAATTCCAATTGTGACCAAGTTTGAGAATCAGTATATTAAAGAATTATGATAATTCATTCATATTTAAAATGTAAGGGAAAAAACAGCATTGAACCATCAATAGTAAGAATTCTTAGCAAATTATGGATTATATTGTTATTTTAGGTGTAAAAATATTGGTCATACTAAATCAACTATAGTTATAAGGGTTGGCAGTTTTGGGGAGCTTCAAAGAAATTAGGGGAAGGACTCCTGAGCATGGTATAAGTGAGTCAGATTGACTCACTGTAAGCTTATGGGAATACTTGTTTGTGTAGGAAATCAGAATGTATTTCTATTTCCAAATTTTAGAAAGAGGCTGTATAGGATAGTGGAAAGAGCACAGGAAAGTGAGCTCTGAGTTTTAGCCCTGACTCTACCAGTAACTAAGGTATGACCTTGAACATATCACTTAAGCTCTTTGGATTAAAGTGTCCTCATCTGTAAAATGAGGGTTTGAGACTAGGCGATTGCAGGGGTCCCAGCTGGCTCTCATAGCTTAGTGGTTTGTAGCAAGGGCCCTGTAATGAGATAGATCTGGGTTGAAATCCTGTTTTTGTAAATTGCTGGCATTATAACTAGAGCCAATTGTATACTTTTTCTCATCTGTAAAATGGGAATGACATGAGTAATAGTACCTACTTTATTGGGCTATATACGATTGCAGGGGTCCCAGCTGGCTCTCATAGCTTAGTGGTTAGTAGCAAGGGCCCTGTAATGAGATAGATCTGGGTTGAAATCCTGTTTTTGTAAATTGCTGGCATTATAACTAGAGCCAACTGTATACTTTTTCTCATCTGTAAAATGGGAATGACATGAGTAATAGTACCTACTTTATTGGGCTATATAAAGTAATAAATGAGATAATGCATACAAAATACACAGCACAGAGTTTTACACATAGTATGTGGTAAATAAATGGATTATTATTTTGATAAGTTTAGAGGGAGAAGTTGGGGATACCTGGCAGAGAAAGGAATAGCATTGTTTACTATAAACAGAAGCAATAGCATTTTAAATATGTCTGTTTCTATGGACTAATGACTTTAGAAATCATTTTGCACAGTGGACCTGGGTATGGAGCAGACATGTTCAACATGTTCTTTTCTCCAGTGAACTTAGGAATCTTTAGAAAGTCAGTATAAGATTTGTTTATATTATGATTTCGTATATAGTGAGGCTGGAGTCTCTCTTCGTGAGTGTGCGTTATGTGGTCATTTGTAGGAAAGAGCTTCCAATGTGTGTTGTATTTTTACATATTCCGTAAAGGTTCCTATGAATGATTAAAACCTCAGTGTTTATTACTTTATAATTGTCTTAATATAATTTGGAGCTCCTGAGTTTTCAAAGGAATGGACCTAGTGGGGTTATGATGGGGAACTCTGGAGTTCTGTAGGAACATCATGGTAATCTGGTTGAGGAAAATTAAGCATAAAAAGTGTTATTGGGTCTGGTTTCACTCCTTTGGTAATGGAAGCTGGTAGTGTCATTTCTGATTAGCATTTCTTTTGTTCCTTTAGTAACGAATAATCATTTTCTGACTTGCTTGTATGTGATGCACAATGTATGTTTTCATTCTTTGGGACTCAGGACAGCTTCAGATGCAAGACCATGAGGTTTAATTTGGATGAGATCTGGTTTGGATTTCAGCTCCACTCCTTACAAATTATATGATCTGGAGCACATGCTTTTGTTAGAATTAGGTGAGAAGAAAAGGAAAGTAAACACTGCAAGCACTCCATAAATAGTGGCTATTATTTTTATCTTCTTTGATACTCTATTGCTTAACATTAAAGAGGGAATAATTGCCTTAAAATACACTGACATAGACAAGATGATTTTACAGAAGCCAGTATAACCTGCTTATCCTAAGTTTGTATTCAAGTACCAAAAGTTGTACCCTTTTTTTTTTTTTTGTCTTTTTCCGTGTCCGGCAACAGATCGCAACCCTCAGTGTCGCCCCCGTACCGGACCGGGACCGGCAACGGGATCGCAACCCTCGGTGTTGCTCCCGCGCCTCGCTCAGCCAGTGAGCGGGAACCGGTCTGTATGTGGGATCCGAACCCTCGGGCGGGAGCGCCGCCGCGCTTCCCAAGCGGCGCACTATCCAGTGCGCCACCGGGCCGGCCCCCAAAAGTTGTACCCTTTGAGGACACATTTCTTGCTCTCATTGATTATGAATAAGATACAGCCTACTCTCATTCTGAAGTTTCAGTAAGCAATCTGTTTCTATTTGTCTCAAAGATTTATGTTGATTTATAAAATTTAGATATATATTTTATTGCAAGAAATCTGACAGTCAAGAAGCTGAAAAGTTTAGCTTTATTATATCAATTTTCATTTACTTTTATATTTTTACTGAGTTCAGTAATTTTTCAGTGATTGCATAAACCTTTAGTTTTCAGTATCACGGCATTACCATCCGTCATTACAGTGTCAGATTACAATAAACATTACACCCTTAAGGCAAGCAAATGGTGTGGATGATATTTGTCTTACCCTTTAATAGCTTCTTAATATGCAGCTTTGGTCCCATGTACACAGGTATATAACAATTCTGCCCTGAGAATCCAAAGAGGGAAAAGTTGAGAAAACAGTAGTTGACTTTTTCCAGTTTCCTGTATACTGTGACAATGGTCATATCATTTCCTCCATTATAGCATATCATTTCCTCTTGGTATACTCATTTGTTAAATGATAATATTTAACACATATGCTTATTCTGGGGATTAAATTACTTAATTTATTCAGTAAATATTTGTTAGGCATATATTAAGGGCCATGCAGTGTTCTAGCATTTTGGGTATGTGGCAGTTAACAAAACAGATGAAATTCTCTGTGTTTATGGAACTGATGTTTTAGCAGGGGTCAGCAAACTATGGCCCACGTACCATATCTGGCTCATACTGCCTGTTTTTGTAAGTAAAGTTTTATTGGGACACAGCCACATCCACTTTTTATATATCATTTATGACTGCTTTTGTTCTGCAACAGCAGAGTTGAGTAGTTGGGATAGAGACTGTGTGTCTTGTAAAGCCTAAAATAGTTACCATTTGGCCCTTTACAGAAAAAGTTTGCTGCCTCTTGCCTTAGATCATTGATTTGAAATCTTTCTTCTTTTCTAATGTAAGCAACTAATACATACATTTCCATCTAAGCACTGTATTAGTGACATCTCACAAATTTTTATGTGTTGTTTTTATTTTCAAATATTTTCTAATCTTTCTTGTTATTTTTTTCTATGATCCATTCATTATTTAGAAGTGTGTCAATTAACTTCCAGATATGCAGTGATTTTCCACATAACTTTCTTTAAAAAATTTCTAGTTTAATTCTTTTGAGGTTAGAGAACATACTTCATACGGTTTCAGTCTTTTTAAACAGTCTATCTTAGTGACTGTTCCATCTACACTTGAAAAGAATATGAGGTGCTCTTGTTGGATAGAGTGTTCTATAACTATCAGTTGGGTCAAATAGATAGACAGTATTGTCCAAGTCTTCTGTGTCCTTCTGTCAATTACTGAGAGAGTAGTATTGAAATCTTCAGCTATAAATTTGAATTTGTCTATTTCTCCTTTCACTTTTTGCTTCATACATTTTAGAACTCTATTACTACTTATGTTTGCACATGAGATTGTTGTGTTTTCTTAATGCGTTAACCCTTTATCATTTTCTCTCTCTATGTCTAGCAATATTCCTTATTCTGAGGCCTATTTTCTAAGATTAATATACTGCATAGTATATCTTTATCCTCCTGTTTGTAACCTGTTAGTGACTTTATATTTAAGTATGTTTTTGTAGGCATATAGTTAGGTCTTACTCTTTTATCATCTTATAATCTCTGACATGTAATTAGACCATTTACAGTTGATTTAGTTATGAACATAATTGAGTTTAAATCTATTGGCATATGATTTTTTTCCCATTTGCCTTATCTGTCCCCCCCCCCCCCCCCTTTTTTTTTTTTTTTTTTTTTTTTTTTTTTTTTTTTA
>NW_007732338.1:14601-17067 GCF_000696425.1 Galeopterus variegatus | reverse complement strand
CCCCGGTTTCTTTTGCTTTTCTTTTCTTTTATGACTCCATTTATTTTATCTTCACTGTTGGCTTTTTTTTTTTTTTTAGTAGTTTTTCTAGGGTTTAAAATATACATCTTTTATTTATCACAGTCTGCTTCATATTGCTTTGTTATAATGTAAGAACCACACAACAGTAAACTTCTATTTTGTGCCCTCATCCTATTTGTTATTATTAATCATGCATTCTACTCTGCATGTGATATAAATCCTACAATATTTCTTATTATTTTTGCTCTAAACAGTCAACTATCTTTTTAAGTGATTAAAAAATGTGGAGAAAAAAACCTTTTGATATTTTCCCAGCATATTTGCTCTTCCCTGCACTTTTTCTCTGCGTAGATCCAGATTGTTATCTGTTGTTGTTTACCTTCTGTGTGAAGGACATCCTTTGACGTTTCTTGTTGTGTAAATCTTATAGATGTCGCTCAGGTTAAACCTGTCAATATTTGTTTTTAAGCTTTGTTAAGGTTAGTTGAGAGCAGCCTTTATGTTTAGTCCAATTTAGCCCCCCTACTTAGGCGATTTCCTTCTGAGTACTTTATCTGATGCACCGTTGTCTTATGAGATCTTTGCTTCTTCCTAGACTTGTGTGAGTTCTGGGCATTTTTTCCTAATGCTTGCTAGTACTTCTATCCTAGGCTTTGGCTAATTTCCTCTCATATACACACACATCAATACCTTGCAGAGCTTCAGAGCTCTCTCTGGTAGTGACCCCTCTCTGGTATTTGGAGATCTCATCTCAAACTCTAGTTGCCTTAGCCTGCTGGGTTCCACTTTCTGCACTGCAGCCTGCAAATTCTCTCCAGGCAGTAGCTGGGGGCAATTATAGGCTCATCTTATTGGCTTCCCATCTGTCAGAGATCATAGTTCTGCACTGCCTCTTGTCTAATGTCTGAAAGCTGCTTTTTTGTACGTAATAACTTCGTATAGCATACATTATACGAAGTTATACGAAAATTGTATATATTCAAGGTGTACGATATGATTATTTGATATAGATGTATGCTGTGTGGTGATTACCACAGCATGTCTGCTTCCTGCCCCGACTGCTTGTGTGACAGCAGCAGACAGCCCCTGTGTTAACAGCACTGTCTCTAGGATCAGTGGAGCTGACTTTAACCCTAGCTGTGTCAGGTACTATCTGTAATTCTGTGAAAGTCACTTAATCTTGCTGAACCTCAGTGTTCTCATCTTCAAAAGGGGAGGATAATGTAAAAAATTAAAATAAAATAAAATACATTTTTGAACTGAATGACAAAACATGTCATTTCAAAAGTTGAGGGTGCAGATAAAAATTCTTCAAGTGAATTATATTTAAATGCTTATAATAAAATCAAAAAGCCAAAAATTAATAATCAAAGCTTCCATCTCAAGAAACTTGAAAAGAACAAAAAAAAAACCTAAGTGAGAAAGAAAATAAAAATAGGAGAATTCAATGAAATAACATGTAAAGTCAAAAAAAGGCAATGGTTATTTTTTTTAAGTAATGAAATTGACAACCACTTGGCAAGGCATATTAAAAAGAGAGAGAGAAGGAATAATCATCAATATTAGGAATGAAAAAGAGGACATTGCTAATATTCCTATAGATAATATAAAAATCAAAGAATGAAAGAATAAATTGAAAGAATAAAATGAAATGGAAAAATTTCTCAAAAGGCACAACATACTAGAACTAATAAAAGAAATAGAAAATGAGAACTTTTTATATAATTGAAGAACCGAATCCATTATTAAAAATTTTTCCACAAAGAAAATCCCAGGCTCAGACAGATTCACCAAAAGCTTAAGGAAGATATAGTATCAATCTTGTCTGAAATCTTGGCAGAATAGAGCAGAGGAAATACTTTCCCACTCTCTTCAATTTATGAGGCCAGCATAAATTGATGTAAAGTCTGACAAGAGCAATATACAGAAGAATGATAATAGATTAGTCTTCCTCATGAATATAAATAAAAATATCCCAAAGATTTGCAAATTGAATGCAGAAATGCAGAAAAAGGATAATTCATAACAACCAGATGGACTTATTCCAAGAATGCAATATTGGCTTTATGGTTTATTTTTTTTTTTAAGTTAATGTAATTCACCTTCTTTACACAATAAGGAGGGAAAATAAATTAATCTCAATATAGGCAGAAATGGTACAAATTCTAGCAAACCAAAAATTGAACAAAACTTTAACATATTAAAGGTTTTCTACTTAAAAACAAAAAAACAGAATTAATGATAAAATATTGAGGGCTTTTCCTCCTGAGACTGTGCAAAAGACCTACATGCTCAATTCACTATTTTTATTCAATATTGTATCAGATATCTAACAGTGCAATAAGAAATAAAGAGAAAGTATAAAGTTTATAAATGAAAAATTAAAAACTATGATTCATCAATGACAAGAGAGTGTATGTAAAAAGACAGAATCTGCACAAATTG
>NW_007732338.1:8245-13973 GCF_000696425.1 Galeopterus variegatus | reverse complement strand
GGATTGCAACCCTCGGTGTTGCTCCCGCGCCACGCTCAGCCAGTGAGCGGAACCGGTCTGTATGTGGGATCCGAACCCTTGGGCGGGAGCGCTGCCGCGCTTCCCAAGCGGCGCACTTATCCAGTGCACCACCGGGCCGGCCCCACATGGACTCTTGTTGATAGAACCTTCTCTTTCTCCTGTGGCATCCTGTTGACAGAGTATTAAATCAGCTTTAGGCTGGCCCTCTTTCACATGGTCCATATCTGGGAAGCACTCACATGTTTCCCGTACTGCCTTCAGTGTTAGTGTAGTTACTTCTCCAAGCAGCTACTTCATTCAGCTTTCTCAAGTTGGAGGCAGGCATGTTTTTCCCAACTGCAGGGGCTGTCATTCAGGCTTTGGGAGTTGTCAGTTGCATGAGGAGCAGGCAGACCCTTAGCTCTCTCTTTGGTTGCTGGGAAATGAGGGGTAGGATCATAGTATACTTTTCATCAACTAAGTCCTTCATACAAAATCTCTGCTTTCCCCACACTTGCCAAGGGTCTCCAAGAGTCTTGGAACTTGTATTTGACTATTTCCTTAGTAAATTCTGTTTCTGGGCACCTGTCCCCACACACTGGTATCTCATAGCTCTTGTATTTGAACATGAGTCAAAAGGGAGACAGGAGGAGTCCAATCTAACATCTCATTGCTACCACTTTAGTTCATGGGCCTGCTGTTCCCTTGCTGCCGTTAATTCTCCCTCATAAGCTCATATTTAGCTAAACATCGGTGCATATGGGGTGTTTTCCATCTGTGGTTCCTGTACATCTCGGCGGTCCCTCCCAGCCTGTTCTGTTTCCCACCCTCCACAGAGATGACTGTGGGAGAACCTAGACAAGCCCTAAATGTTCTACCAGGGAATGAAAAGTACAGAGACACTCTGGGATGGACCTTTACTTCTTGTGCCAATTAGAGACACCTTTAATGCTTGTAGAATTCCCATGAGCAAAAAATGATTCCTTCTTGTACAGCAGTTTAACAAATGGGCATCCTTTTTTTAAAAAAAACAACTTTGTATTATTGATTTATCGATTTAGGATGTTATTAGACACATAAGCTAATTGTTTTCTACTTGGGTATGATATTTGGCTATCCAAAAATACTTTTATCTATGACTATCTGGTAAACATTATTTTGAAAACTAATCCTTAGTTTTCTTATTTATATCCAATATTTTTCAGACTAAAGGTATATTTAGACTGTAACATATTCAATATATTCATTTTGTAAGGAAAACTTCTCTTACTTGGAAGATCCTTTTGATGACTAACAGCTATGATTAAGATTTAAAAGCCATAGCTAAATTCTAAATCTGTTATTTTTACAAGGAGAGAACTAACAGTTTTAGTAAGCATATGCCACTGGCCATGTACTGTGCTATATTATTTGTATATTTATTATTTAATCTTCATAGAACACTGTGAGTTAAATATAATCATCTCTGTTATTATAGATGAAGAGACTCAGGCCAAAGGAGTTAACTATTCAAGTTCATGTATGTAGCAAGTGATAAAATGGGGATTTGAATCATAGTCTCCTTTGCTCTTTTGCACTTTGCATTCTGCCACATGGTACTTTTGCCGGTATTTAACCAATGCCTTTCATGATGGAAGCAAAACTGCCTGCAAAATAAATATCCTTCAGCATTTCTGTAAACTTTATATAAAGAAATGATTGTTCCATTTTTTCATTGTGTGGGATAAGGTCTGTTGCAATTTGAAGTGTATATGCTGTATATATGATGCTTATTCTAGGTGAGGTTTATAAAAGGTCCGGAGTTGACCATTTGCATGCTCTTTCTTCCTTTATGCGCTCACCCAAATTCTGAAGTCACCAAGTATAATCACATATAATTAACCTAAATTTTGTGTATAAAGCACTTTATCCATTTTATTTGCTCATTTGGTTTTTTATAATCTACTAATAAAAAAAAAATTTGGAAGAGTTCATACCCTCTACTAGGATTTTTATGAAATTGGCTTTAATACTTCTTAAATAGGAAATATTAGAGCATAATTGTACAACTATGAGAATTTTGTACAATATAAGAATATGAGTCTTAAATAGATTTCACCTTCTGATTGCTGAGTCTGTTTTTGAAAGGAAATATTTCCCTCCTTGCTGTGTTTCATATGTTGTGTTTGTGAACAACTGCTTGTATTAGTCCATTTTGTGCTGCTTATAACAAAATACCTGGAACTGGGTAATTTAGAAAGAAAACAAAATGTATTGCTTACAGTTTCTGAGGCTGGGAAGTCCAAAGTCCATCTGGTTGTGGTGACAGTGACCCAAGGGGTCTCACATTGCAAGGTGGTGGAAGTGGAGAGAGCAGAGAAAGCAAGAGAGAGAGACTCTCTTCTTCTGTTAAAGCCCTCAGAACCACGCCCCTGACCACCATTTTTAATCCATTCACTAGACATGGTCCTACAATCCTATCACCTCTTCAAGGCTCCACCTTTCAATGACCATAATTGGATTTTCCACCCTCTTAACCATCACAGTGGGGGGCTAAGTTTCTAATACATAAAACGTGGGGGACACAATTCAAGCTTCAATGAGTTTTTGGGGGGATTAATTCAATCCACTACACTGCTTAACTCTAAGATCTTTGACTATTCACTGTAACTCAGATGTATTCAATCCAGAAACTGAAAGAAGGGTGAGCTAGACATGTGATTGATTTCAAGCCATGGTACTACCTCACAGAAGCTCACAGAAGTATGAATTTGAGCAAATACTCTTCATCTCCTCTGGTGTTAGAAGGCAGACTTCTTTGCATAGGGGGAAGTTTGGTTATCTTTGAATCAGTCAATCTCTCTTGTACTCTCCCTCCTTCCCTCCCTGACTCCCTCCCTCCCTCCTTCTCTCCTTTCTCTTCCTCTTTACAGCGAAAATGGGTAATGAATGAGTTTAATATTTGCAATAAATATCCCTTTGGCTAATGATGCATTTGCATGACTGTAGCAGCCCCTTCTCATTAACAGCCCACTTAAGAGGAGGAGAAGAAACATTAAAAATGATAGATGGATACTCCTAGAAACACATTATTAGTAATATTCTAAATAATGGTACTGCTGATATGACTTAGCAGGGAATAAAACCAAGGGGCTGATGACAACATGACCCTGCAGCTAAAGGCTAATGAATCTTGAAGACTAAATTTTATTAAATGACTGAAGTTGACATTTCCAGTTGGTGACATCTTTACTTCTTACTTTACTCTTTTGATTTAGAGATCATGTTGAAGACTCTTATTTTAAAAAGCAGTTTTATTAGGAAAAATGTTAAATATATATGAAATAGAATAGTAAAATGGAGGCATCAGCTTAGGCAGTCATCTACCTATGGCCAGTCTCATGTAATCTGTACTTCTACTCAGGCCCCACACACCACAGATTGGTTTGAAGCAAATCCCCACATCATGTCATTCTATCCATAAATATATCAGCATTATCTCTGAAAGATTTCTTTCAGATTTCCCTTTAAAAGGATTTCTTTTGTAAATCACAATTCTGTTATTCTATCTAACAGTAAGGAATTAAGTATATAATTCCTCAGTCAGCCATACAGTACTCTGAATTTTACTGAGAGAAAACCTGAATTCAGAGAAAAAAAGTGACTTGACCCAGGCCACAAAACTAGTCAGTAGCTCAACCAGGACTAGAACTCATATCTTCTGTCTCATAGTCTTGTCAGGATGCTCCTTCCACCATACGAGGAAAAGTTTACTTTTGAAATACTACACCACAATACAGAGAACCTTCCTTTTTTCTTTCAAGTACTCTTAGAAGCAGCTCTGTGTCTCTGTGAAGTCATTTAACCTTTCTAGACCTCAGCTCTCTAATATGTGATGAATGGGATAGCTTTTATTCATCGAATGTATTAGAAGTTTTTTCTTATTATGGTAGGTGTTATATTAAGTGGGGGTAGAGTGGTGAGCAAACCCAGTATAGTTCTCCACCTTACAGAGAAGACCACAGATTGGTTTGAAGCAAATCCCCACATCATGTCATTCTATCCATAAATGTATCAGCATTATCTCTGAAAGATTTCTTTCAGATTTCCCTTTAAAAGGATTCCTTTTGTAAATCACAATTCTGTTATTCTATCTAACAGTAAGGAATTAAGTATATAATTCCTCAGTCAGCCATACAGTACTCTGATTTTACTGAGAGAAAACCTGAATTCAGAGAAAAAAAGTGACTTAACCCAGGCCACAAAACTAGTCAGTAGCTCAACCAGGACTAGAACTCATATCTTCTGTCTCATAGTCTTGTCAGGATGCTCCTTCCACCATATGAGGAAAAGTTTACTTTTGAAATACTACACCACAATACAGAGAACCTTCCTTTTTTCTTTCAAGTACTCTTAGAAGCAGCTCTGTGTCTCTGTGAAGTCATTTAACCTTTCTAGACCTCAGCTCTCTAATATGTGATGAATGGGATAGCTTTTATTCATCGAATGTATTAGAAGTTTTTTCTTATTATGGTAGGTGTTATATTAAGTGGGGGTAGAGTGGTGAGCAAACCCAGTATAGTTCTCCACCTTACAGAGAATATTATTTCTGTGGTGAAGATAATAGAAGACGGGTGAGAAAAAGCACTGTATGGTTGATGCAAAACCTATGGTACATTAAATATTAGATATGTTAATTTGGGAAGGACTNTATTTGTGTTATACCTATTCATTTAAATCTCTTATTAGGTATATTAGGTATAATTTTTTTTTATCTTCTTAGATATTCTACACAATTTTTTATCTATAAATATTTTTTTATAAATAATTTTTTTCAAAATAATTTTTTATTCTAATATTCATGCCACTTAGTTTATTTTTTTATACTTTAATATAATCTCCAAAACAATGTGTATAAATAGTAGTGATTGAAGTCTTTCTCGATATTGATGAGAGTTAGTTTAAAATTTTAACTTTTAATATTATGCTTGCTGTTTGTTTATGTTTCTAATATATTTTTGTTATACTGTTCTAGAAATTTCCTTGTAATCCTTTTAAACTGAATGGCAGTTGAAATTTGTCCAGCGTGTTTTCATCTGTTGATCTAATCACAGTTATTCACCATTAATTTGTCAATATCATTATTTAAATTGATAGATGTAGAATCACTTTTACTCTTTTAATATAAATGGTCAATTTTTAACAATCTGTAAGATACTTGTGTGCTTTTTGGCCTCAAATTATATTGAAATATAATTGGTTATACATATTTGTTCAGTGCATAGTTGAATATCAATACCTGTGTACAATATGTGGTGATCAAATGAGGATAATTAGTATATTCATCATTACAAAACATAATCATTCCTTGTGACCTTTTACAATTTCTCATTAACCCCTCCAACTCTGCCTTTCTTACCTCTAATAACCACAGTTCTGTTCTCTCCTTTTGAAAGTTCACCATATTATTGTGATTGTTGATCTTTCTTTCTTCTTTATTTACTTGTTTATTTTTTTAGCTTTCATTTATGAGTGAGGACATGTGGTATTTCTCTTTCTGTGCCTGGCTTATTTCACTTAACATAATTTTCCCCAAGCTCATCCATGCTGCTGCAAATGGCAGAATTTCATCTTTTTTTTAGTGGCTGAGCAGTATTCTATTGTCTCTCTCTCTCTATATATATATACCACATTTTCTTATCCAGTTGACCTTTCTTATGGCAATTTTGTTAATTTGCATTTTGCTAGA
>NW_007732338.1:5877-7112 GCF_000696425.1 Galeopterus variegatus | reverse complement strand
AGTTATTCCTTACCTTGCTTTTGGAATTTATTAGATAGGTTTTCTTGGTGGCAAAGTACATGATTTATTTTCCTAAAGTTTACATGAAAATAAGATAATTTTCTATTAGATTGAGCTTGTTAGTTGTATTCAGATCTTTTACTTTGTTTGTTTATTAGTTCTTAGAGACAATGTGGTTTAGTAGAAAGCAAATAAGAGTAGAATTTAAAAGTCCTCGTTTCTAGCTTTGCTACTAACAAATTGTAGACTTAAACAGACTACTTTTCTCTCCTTTGGTCTAGCTTAGTACTGTCCAGAAAATCTTGCTGTAATGATGGAAATGTTCTATATGTTCTTTGTAAGATATGGTAGCCACTAGTCACATGTGGCTTTTGAGCACTTGAAATGAGGCTAGTGTGACTGAACAACTGAATTTTTAATTTTGCATAATTCAGATTTATATAGCCACATGTGGCTAGTTTACTTTAGTGGACAGTGCAGATCTAATATATGAAATTAAGTTCTTGGACTGAATAAATCCTAAGGGAACTCAATTCTACAATTTTAACTTCCAAGCTGTGGATTTATACATTTCTAAAGATGCTATGACATAATGGGAAATTTGAACACTTAGGGAAATCAGTAGTTGAGAGGTGCTAAAATTTCAAAGTTTTTGTACCTAGTTCATGCTTCTAACATTTATGAAATCTAGAAATCATCTACATTTAATAATTGTGCCTGTGGTAATCTATAGGTTTTGAAATGTGGAGTTATTTTAGTGAGTGTTAGCATCTGAAAGTCAACCCTAAGGTTAAAATCACGTTATTCAAATTATGTTTCTAAGTGTGTTTTACTTCTTTGTCAGAGATTGGGAAATCTGTGAAATCTGTCATACATTCTTTCCCCTTCAAAACTGAGATTGCAAATTACCTGGAAATAAATGAAAATAAGAACTTTATGTCAAAGCTTATGGAGTACAATTAAAATTATACTCAGAAAAAACCGGAGAGCCTTAAATGCTTTTATTATTTGCAGAAGTGGAGCATTGGCCACTTCTGGCTGTGGTGGGCATTGCTGAAGGACTCCCAGCACTTGATCGTATTAGCACTGGGCATGTCTCAGTAAGACCCTCGGGAACAGTACTGGGTCAGATGGTGGTCATTCTTGTTCAGGAACAGGTAGAACAGGGGCTTCCATTTGGAGGCCGTACGAGATGATGACTTATATCTTTAAACCCTATAGTTAAGATAAGTTCG
>NW_007732338.1:0-5087 GCF_000696425.1 Galeopterus variegatus | reverse complement strand
TTATCACTTGATATCTCAAGTAGGTCATTGTAGTATTTGTAATAACATTTTATTTATAGAGAGTTATTAGGAAATAAGATATTCTGTATGTATGATATTTTTTAGGTTATTTAAATTTAACTGTATGAGTACTAATTTCTAAATATAGTTTTGGATGTGGAAAACCAGATTACCCATCTTGTTACCATTGCACATAAAAAAGATTAAATATGTTCTGCATGAAGGCCTGACACAAAGTCTTCATAAGCATTGACTCAAGTATATGAGTTTTGACATGTACTTTAGCCTATTATCTGTTTTGCCTATTTCTGGATTATAACATATCTAAAAACTTAACCCACAAATAATACAGAAATGGCTCGCTTAAAAAATACATTTTAAAAATTATTTTGTTACTGCCAGAACTTTATGAAAAATAAACTTATTACTCTGGCATTTAGACATTTTATGAGCTAACATATGTCTGAATCTATCCTGAATGTAACTTCTGCTCATAATCATGTAGTTTTTAGGAAATTTAATTTTCTTAAATCATGGCTTGCAGATTGGTGAAAGATGCATGGTTTGTTTATAAACAAATTGGAAAGTTTTGTAATTTTAGTCCTGAAGGCTCTGACTGTACATTCAGAAATTGTCTAAACTGAAGCTACGTAGGACATCTCTAGGCTTGCCTTCTGCCTCTGAAGTAAATTAATTAACACTGCCCAACAGATTAGGACAAATAAGAGAGAAAAATAATGCAATAAATTCAACATAGTGGTCATTTAAAAATAGGAAGCATCTTCTGTGAGTATTCAATTACTTCTTTCTCGAAGATGGTGAAGAGATTTTATTTTTTTTCTGAAGCTCAAGTAATTTATTTAACTTTTCTTTGTATTTTCTGCATTTTGTAAACGTCAGCCTATTATACGTACTTTCTGCAAGCACTGTTTATGTAATGAGGAATTATCTTCATGTAATTGAGATTATTAAAAGATGCTCAGTATGGACAAGTAAATTCTAACAAGAAAAATGAAATAGGAATGGAAATAGTACATTATTTGTCACAGAATGAAGTTTCAATCCGTATTCCTTAATTTTTAAAACTGGTAATAATGTGGTCGAAGATCATTGTTTCAAAAGGTCTTTATTAACAGGTTTGATTTAAAATAAAGGTCTATCAAAAATCAAAGATGTCTGGCATCAGGACAGGCTTATCAAAATAGTAATATTTGGATGATAAAGTTTATTTATTTGGAAAAATTAAACAAGAAACAAAGAAAAATCTCACACATGCAGTTCTCAGAATTATCTTTTTTACTCTTTCCTTTTTTTTTTTTTTTCTTGTGGCTGGCCCTTAAGGGGATCCAAATCCATGACCTTGGTGTTAAAAGGCTGTGCTCGAACCAGCCAGCCGAGCTAACTGGCCAGCCGTCTTTCTTATTCTTTATCTGGGGCCTAACTCATGACTTTCTGTTATGCTAGTGTACTCTGCAAAGGAATAAAGTTCAGTTACACAAGAAAGCAGATAATAGCTGAAAAAGAAGCACAGATTCAGTTAACCATCCTAAATTTACTTGTAAAGCCTTTTAGCAACAGGCTTACAGAGTTATTAGGAGAGCCCATTACAGAGGGAAATCTGAGAGCCAATCTCTGTTTTGTTTTCATTTTGATGAAAAAACACAAACCACAGGAACAGACCACATACTAATTTTTTTTAAATAAAGTTTTTATTTTAGAATAAAATTCTAGATTCACAGAAGAGTTAGAGACTGTATAGAGAGTTTTCTTATGTCCCTCACCTGATTTTCCCCATTGTTACAATCTTATATTACCATGGTACATTTGTCAAAACTATGGAACACACATTGGTACATTACTATTAGTTAAACCCCAGACCCTGTTCGGATTTCATCAGTTTTTCCATTAATTTCCTCTTTCTGTTCGAAGATCCAATTCAGAGTACCACATTGCATTTAGTTGTCATATCTCTCTAGTTTTCTCTGGTCCATGCCGGTCTTCCCTTGTTTTTCATGACTTTGACAGTCTTGAGAAGTACTGGCCAGGTGTGCTGTAAAATGCCTCCCAATCTGGGTTTGTCTGATGTTTTTCTCATGATTAGACTTGTGTTGAGTTTTCAGGAAAAATGCCATAGAGGTAAAGTGCTCTTCTTATATCTTATCAGGGAGTATGGAACATCCATATAATATCACTGGTGATGCTAATCTTTACCACTTGGTTAAGATAGTGTTTGCCAGCTTTGTTCACTATTAAGTCACTATTTTTCTCTTTTCCTACTTTGTTCTCTGGAAGCAAGTCAATATAGTTAGCCCATCCTCAATGGAATTGAGGGAAGAAGATTAAGCTTTATTTCTTGGGGGGAGGTGTGATAATAAGTGTCTAAAGGTGGACCAAGAGCAGAAGGTCCACCTCATTGGGAAGGTTCCTCAAGACTGAACAACAAAATAGTCCATCCTATGCAGTAAAGCAAATAATTTTATTACTGGGTAACTTAAACACAGTGTTGGGTCGGGCAAATGATAACCCAAAAACATATGCCAATCTTCTCACCATCTCTTGGCTGAGCTCAGATTTATGTAAGCAATTGATAAACAAGCTTAACATTTAACTAGCTCCAAATGTTAATGCAGGTGGCCAGTCTGGCTTATCACCACACCAGTATTTAATCATTCCTTCTTTACAGTCAGCAGGTTGTTCCTACCCATTGTTCTAACTACCTTATCCCTGTTTACTGTATAACTATGGGCAAAGCTCTCACTAAGACATAACAAGTGGCTCAAGATGGAGTCAGTTATGCTCACAGTCCCACAATAAGAAATATATATTTTGTTTTTGTCTCCAGTTCCTAACAGAACTTCTAAAATTCTTGGAATTTCCTGAGTGAAAGTAGCATCTTTTGTTATTCATAACAAACCCCTTTACAACATACCTGAGTTTATGCTCATAAGGTGACTCTTGGTGGGCCCCTAGGTAGCTTCAGGGTGCGGGTGGTTGCAAGAAAGACCAAGGCATGATTAGAGGGTTGGTACTTTCAGCTCCACCTCTGGACACCCAGGAAGGAGAGAGGGGCTGGAGATTGAGTTCAGTTACCGATGGTTGATGATTTAACCAGTCATGCCTATGTAATGAAACCTCCTTAAAAACCGCTAGCCAGTTGGTTAGAAGTATGTGTGGCCTGGACGTGCAATGGGCATCTGAAGTGGGGGCCAGTCTTGTGGGACTGAGCCCCTAACCTGTGGGGTCTGTGCTGACTCCAGATAGTTAGGCTCAGAAATGAATTGTTGGATACTCTTCTGGTTTCTAGAGAGTTGGAGAATTGGTCGGTGTGAGAAAAAAACCCATGCATTTGGTGTCAGAAGTGTTATAAGTGTAAACAGTAGAGGAGGTGCTACATATTTTTTGCAATTCTTCTGGAGAGATGAGTTGTCTCTTCTCTCTCATTTATTTGTTTGTTTATATCAGTATGTTCTCACATATATTTTATACTTTGGGTTGTAATGCAATACTGTGTTATTTATTTTCATATTCCAGTTGTTCCAGCTATGGCCATTGAGAGCTTTTTCAGGTTGGCTCCTGTACTCCGTTGGCATGCTTCTAATCTTTTTATTTTTCATTGAGCACTTCCTTACTTTCTGGTACTACCAGATGCTCATCTTATATTTTTCTTGCCCCTAGAATTAGCTATTTCTTCAAAGAGCCCTGGTTTCTTTTATTGGAGAATAGTTTTTAGAAGCCAAGATCTGGGTGGTAGGAATGCTTGTTGTTACTGGGTTTTCATTGCTCTAAAGCTTTCTCAGTGTACAGAGTTAGGTAATGTATACTACATATGCATGCTAATCTACTCATATAGTTTTGAATAATAAAAATAAACAACTTTCCATTTTAGACATGTTCACTGAGGATAGAGGAAAAAAGAAACTCCTTCTTGAATAGCTATATCTGAAGGTGGTATCAAGAGAATGTGTTTTCTTCCCAATACTAGCACTAGAAAATGTTGTTCTTAGAACTAAAAATACTGAGTTTTTAGCAAATACACCCCACCTCCAGGTATTTGCCATGCTTGAGTTCCAGATGAATGTGAATGAGGTCGTATCTGCCATACAGTGTTGTAGCAGTAAAAGGAATAAAACCTCACACGCTACAGCTCCTGCCTCTAACCTGAGACTTTACTAGATTTAAAACATACCTCAACATAGGTCTACATAAAATGAAATTGAAATAATCAGGGTGTTCACTGACACAGTGATTTTATTTTTTTTAGTGCCTAATAAATATTTATTGAGTGCATGATTATATTGTATAATTAATGTTTCAATTCAAGAAAAATGATATTCATTCGTCTAAAGTTCAGAAATATATGGATGAGTGTTATTGGATAAATTAAAAAAATATATTGATCAAACTTTTCAGTTTTTTTTTAATGTCAGTTTTAATTTGGACTTAGTAAATTTTAAAGGCAGAATTGGAGAATACATAGCATTTTATACATAGTATAACATTCTTCCCTTTTTTTTTTTTACAGATTGGTTGCTTTTATCTTTTTAAAAAATTTTTTTAATTTTTATTTTAACATTTACTTATATGTATTTGTGAGATACAGTGTGTNGCTGAAGGACTCCCAGCACTTGATCGTATTAGCACTGGGCATGTCTCAGTAAGACCCTCGGGAACAGTACTGGGTCAGATGGTGGTCATTCTTGTTCAGGAACAGGTAGAACAGGGGCTTCCATTTGGAGGCCGTACGAGATGATGACTTATATCTTTAAACCCTATAGTTAAGATAAGTTCGCGTTATAACAGATATATGGGTTTATGAGTGAACATGAGTTTTCCATTTCCCATTTTATCCTCTCTCCAGACCTTTTGCTGTCTAAAAAGAATGCCAAGCAAAATCATTAGCATTTTGTATTTACCTTTCTCTCTCTCTTCTTCTTCCTCCTTATCCAATATAGTACAATTTTCCTAAGTAAAAGGCAGACAGAGTTTTTGAACTTTGTTGTGCACAATAAATTCAACATTTCCCATATTATCACTTGATATCTCAAGTAGGTCATTGTAGTATTTGTAATAACATTTTATTTATAGAG
>NW_007732337.1:149870-156073 GCF_000696425.1 Galeopterus variegatus | reverse complement strand
GGTTTTGGTGATGGGACACAATAACTAACTTCATTGTATATTGACAAAATAAAAATAAAAATAAAAATATAAACAATTAAAAACTGTAAAAGAAAAAAGAGGGATTCGGGGGTGGTGGGAAGGAAGTCATCATATGAAAAAACATCTGCACCCCCATGTTTATTGCCGTACTATTCACTACAGCAAAGATATGGACTGACCTAGGTGTCTACTGACAGACTAAAGGTTAAAGATAATGTGGTATACATGCACAAAGGTCTTATTGTTTGGCTTTTAAGCACTCTCCCCTCTGTGATTGCTCTAGGAGGAGGTCCCACTTCATGATCACAGCACACTGTCTCCCAGGAACTGGGCATGCTAACTCACTTCGTCTGCCAAGAAACCTTTCTGGTGTCACAATGAGGTTAGTAAGTGTGGAAATGAGACATAGTCAATAACAGCTGCTATCCATTGAACATCTGTGCGCAGAAATTTCCAATGAACTTTAAAATATTACTGACTTACTTAAACTCAGAAGCTACGATTCATAGTGGGAGAGATACTGCCGACAGGCTATTGTCTTTTAAGGTGCCTCATAGACTTGAGGTATTCATGGTAGTACAGGATTGTTTAATTTGGCAGCTGTGCTGGTGGTAATGTGGTCATGCTTTTCAAAAGAGGCATCCTTTGAAAAATGCAAGCTCTAAATTTGTTGAAATATTTATGGATAAAATTATATGATTTCAGAGATTTGTTTAAAAATTATCCATTTGTAGGGAGGAGAGAAACTGCCCAAGGTGTAGATGAAGCAAGATGGGTCATAATCTGTAATTGTTGAACCCATAGAAAAGACATCAGCAGACTTCTCAATACTTTTATATATGTTTGGATTTTCCATAATAAAGAGGTTTTTAATGGTCCCAGTGGGACGGGACACATTCTTCTGACATCAGCGACATGCACAAGAGGACAAAATTGAATGAAATGCTTCTGTTCATTTATGGTCCCCAGATTCCTAGCAGTTATATTGCATAGAGTTAGGAAATTCTATTTTAATGAGAAGCTATGAGAATTCAGGTTCTATAACTTAATAGACATTACACCTCTTGCCCTCACTGTCAGTTCACCAATACGAGAAAAGGAGACTCTCTCTTGCTTCTCAAACATCACCGTGGTCCAGCAATCCATGCCTGACACCATCTCCCTGATATGGAGGACACAGCTGTCACCCCCACTGTTCATCTTCCCATGAAGAGAAGAATCACAAGACACATCCTGTAGATGACCACACCTGAGTGAGCAATAAGAGCACAGTAAGTTCGCGGGAAATGAAATTAGAAGACAGAGAGGCCGTTCCCCTAGAGGCACAGCGTGGGACAGGAAATGCAAAAAAGTCTATTGATCCAAAAAATATTTCAAAAATGTTTGTGTACAACCAAGAAGGAAGCCTCAGATTTAACTGCAGCCTCTTCTCTCTCCTCATTTCTCTTGTCCTCTGTTCATTCTGACATCATTCCTCCAGCCCCCTCATTCCTCATCAGGAGCTGTTTCTTTCCTACTTCTCTCCCAGGTGGGGTTGGGCTTTCTCTAGCGTCTTAGCCAGTGCCCGAGTCTCCTGCTCACTGTCTGGCCCTTGCACATCAGAGGGACCTGGCTCCTCATGCAACAGGCATCCACGGCCTCCTTGAGTTGTCTCTGCAATGTGTGTGGATGTGCACTCTCATCCCATGTGTTTCTAGGGAGACAAAATGAAGCCATTCAGCAGAAAAGACAGGCACAGTTTCTGCATCTGTAATTGTTAATAAATGTGATTTCCTGTTCATATCATCTCCTGATCACCTTTAATAAGCCAGATCCTTGTCCATTTATGTTACATTTTTGTAACATTTTGAACAGGATTTTTTCCTATATGACACATTTGTTTAGTCCTGGAAATAGGAAAGAAAACAACGTTTGATTATTTTCTCCTTAGCCTCACCGAGATGACGTTTTAGTGTGATCGCTTTCGAACTGCCTTTTTTTTTTTTGTCTTTTTCGTGACCAGGAAGGGGATCGCAACCCTTGGCTTGGTGTCGCCTGCACCACGCTCAGCCAGTGAGTGCACTGGCCATTCCTATATAGGATCTGAACCCATGGTGGTAGCGTCGCTGTGCTCCCAGCTCCACACTCTCCAGAGTGCGCCACGGGCCGGCCCTCGAACTGACTTTAGATTGGCAATTTTATCAATGTAAATATGAAATATACAATATGTATGTAAAATTGTATCAATTTTATCAAATGTGATCAATATGCTCTTACCCAAGGTGGGAAGCTCTGATTGCTTCTTCTTTAGTAACATTGCTTTGAAATTTCAGAACAGTATTTGGTAGAGGCAGGCAGGGCAGGTACGTTTGTTTTCTGTGTAAGTTTCATGGAGATTTGTCAAACAATTTGGTGTCAAAGCTGTTATTAGCTGATAATCAATGAAGCTATTTTTATTACACTTAAGTACTCTTCTATTTACATTTTCACAGAGCTATTTCCATGCAGTATCTTCTGCATCATTAAAATTATCCAATTATATAGAGAGGAGTTTTCTACTCATTTGCTGTACCATAATAAAGAAATTACCAATATGAAATGTTCATTGCTTTATTGGGTTGAATGCTACCTGGTCTTATCTTTAATATGCTTGACAAATTGATAAATATACTTTACAGGTACTTGGAGTTTTTTCCATTTAGCTAATTAATGAAAGTAACGAGTGGGTTTTTTTAATGCTGCTGCTAGGTAGCAGGCTGCTGTCTATTGGGATCAGGGTTATAATAAATTCAGAACACTCATTGGGATATTTGTTTTCGTCTTGCTCCAAATAATTTTTGCAAATATATTTAAAGACTATAAAATATATATGTTATCAATTATATAATTATTATATTATATACAATTATGAAAATGAATTATGAAAAGAAATACATTTTTTGCAAAAAAGTGTATATTACAAATAGGCGAGATTTCAAAATCAATAATTTAACATTTTTCCTTTCATGGGAGATAAATTTTGTTGATGATGCAATTTTTTTCTTCAACGATTGGCCTGTCATTCTTTTTAATTAAAAATTTATCAAGTGTGTAGAAAATATCACGGCATTCTCATCACTTATGGAGATTAAACATGGACCCATGATTTTTGCAATTATTATTAAAATTATTATTATTATTATAAAAGCATTTTTAAGGGAAACATAATTGTTTATACTATGGGGTACAGGGTTGACTATCAGTGTTGGTTTACAGTATATGATGATCAAATCAATATTAATAGCATGTTCATTACAAGTCTTAATTTCTCCTTGCATCCCTTACCCAGTTACTCCCTAAGCCCTCTCCCCCTCCCCCCTCTCACCTCTAGTAGCTATAGGTCTGCTCTTTCCTTCTGAAAGTTCGTTGTACTATCATCTTTCTTTCTTTTCTATCTTTCTTTCTTCCTTCCTTCCTTCCTTCCTTCCTTCCTTCCTTCCTTCCTTCCTTCCTTCTTCTCTTCTCTTTCTTTCTTTCTTTCTTTTTCTTTCTTTCTTTTCTACCTCCCACTTATGAGAAGGGACATACAGTATTTCCCTTTCTTTGCCAGGCTTATTTCAATTAACATAATTTTCTCTAAGCTCATCCATGTTCCCATGAATGGCAGAATTACATTCTCTTTAAAAAAGTAAATTACAGAAGTAATTCAAAAGATGTCTGAGATGACAACAGCTGGCTGACCAGGTGACAGGGGAGTTGAACAGATGAAACCAGCTTTGGGAACTAAATTAGGTTTGGGGTCTAGGTTTCCATCTAGTGGAGGAAACCCAGAAGATGGCACAATTTGGAAACCCCAAATTGACAGATAGAAGAGAAGAGACCACTAAGCAAATGCATCATCTCATCAATACATTGGTTCGAGCTAAAGGTGACCACATTTCTGAGATGCCTGGTGAATGATTATTCTTGCTTCTGCCTCTCTCTTGCAGACATTTCCATTATATACAAGGAAGCAGAAAACCACACAGGACTTCCAGTACCTTCTGAAAGTTCGTTGTACTATCATCTTTCTTTCTTTTCTATCTTTCTTTCTTCCTTCCTTCCTTCCTTCCTTCCTTCCTTCCTTCCTTCCTTCCTTCCTTCCTTCCTTCCTTCCTTCCTTCCTTCCTTCTTCTCTTCTCTTTCTTTCTTTCTTTCTTTTTCTTTCTTTCTTTTCTACCTCCCACTTATGAGAAGGGACATACAGTATTTCCCTTTCTTTGCCAGGCTTATTTCAATTAACATAATTTTCTCTAAGCTCATCCATGTTCCCATGAATGGCAGAATTACATTCTCTTTAAAAAAGTAAATTACAGAAGTAATTCAAAAGATGTCTGAGATGACAATGGCTGGCTGACCAGGTGTCAGGGGAGTTGAACAGATAAAACCAGCTTTGGGAGCTAAATTAGGTTTGGGGTGTAGGTTTCCCTCTAGTGGAGGCAACCCAGGAGAATATGGCACAATTTGGAAACCCCAAATTGACAGACAGAAGAGAAGAGACCACTAAGCAAACGCATCATCTCATCAATACATTGGGTTTGAGCTAAAGGTGACCACATTTCTGAGATGCCTGGTGGTGAATGATTATTCTTGCTTCTGCCTCTCTCTTGCAGACATTTCCTTTAGAGACATGGAAGCAGAAAACCACACGGGACTTCCAGTATTTCTCCTCCTGGGACTTTCTGAGAAGCCAGAGATTCAGTCTGTTCTCTATGGACTGTTCCTGTCCATGTACCTGGTGACTGTCTTTGGGAACCTGCTCATCATCCTGGCCATCAGCTCTGACTCCCACCTCCACACACCCATGTATTTCTTCCTCTCCAACCTGTCCTTCTCAGTCATCTGCTTCACCTCCACCACCGTCCCAAAGATGCTGCTGAACATCCAGACACAGAGAAAAGTCATTACCTACTCAGGCTGCATCACCCAAATGTACTTTTTCACTGTTTTTGGACTTTTGGACAATTTACTTCTGACAGTGATGGCCTATGACAGGTTTATGGCCATCTGTAACCCTCTACATTACACCGGCATCATGAACCCCAGGCTCTGTGCCCAGTTACTTCTCCTGACCTGGCTCTTCAGTGTGCTGGGGGCCCTTCCTGAGAGTTTGACCATGATGCGGGTTTCCTTCTGTGCAGTCACTGAAATCCCACACTATTTCTGTGAACTCCCTGAGGTTCTCAAGCTCGCCTGCTCTGATACCTTCATCAATACCATTGTATTATATATTGTGACAGGTGTTATGGGCTTTTTCCCTCTTGCTGGGATCCTCTTCTCTTATTCTCAAATAGTGGCTTCTGTCCTGAGGATCTCAGCAGCAGGAGGAAAATATAAAGTGTTTTCCACCTGTGGGTCTCACCTCTCGGTTGTCTCCTTGTTCTATGGAACCTGCCTGGGAGTCTACCTCAGTTTCACAGGGACACATACCTCTTGGACAGCAGTGTTTACCTCTGTCCTATACACTGTGATCTGTCCCACGATGAACCCCTTCATCTACAGCCTGAGGAAAAGGGACATGAAGAGGGCCCTGAGAAACATTGTATGCAGCGTGTTGACCTCTCAGTGACAGCAACAATGACTCTGTGCCTGGACAAGTGTGATCAAGGACAGTGGAGTAGAGCTCTTCGTGTAGATGCTGAGGTTTCTCTGACTGGGTTCAATGCTGCTGTTTTCATTATCGTCCTTATTGGCAATTAGTAAATATCCTTTTATGGGAAGTATCTTCAAGTCTCCTGCCCATTGTGTATATTTTTTATTTGTTGAAGAAATTAAATTATTTGTCAGATATATGTCTGTTACATATATATGAGAGAGATGTATTTTATATTTATATATATTTTTTCTTTTTTTTAATAAGCAATGTCTTTCCTTTTCATTTTTTTCATGGGGTCATTTGATAAGTAGATTTTTTAAATTTAGATGGCATCCAAATTTTCTTTCTTCTTATTATTATCATTCCTTTCTGTAGATTAGAAGTCTAGCTATAGTGTGCCCAGGTTCTCTGCTCAGTGTCTCACAAGGCTGAAATCAAGTGGTCACCCAGGCTGTGTCCTCAATGACAGCTCAAGTTTCTTGTCCACATTCAGGTTTTGGCAGGATTTATTTCTTTGTATTTGGAGGACTGAGGCCCCATTATCTTGTTAGCTGTTTTATGAGGCCCTTTCTCAGATCCTATGGGCTAT
>NW_007732337.1:136367-148702 GCF_000696425.1 Galeopterus variegatus | reverse complement strand
CCCATGTTAATGAACTATGTGATTGTTAAGATGCCAGTTCTCCTTAAACTGATGTATAGATGCAGTGGAAACCAACAAAAAATTCCCACAAGTTTTTTCTTTGGGTATAAACTGACAACCATTTGTAATATTTCATGGAAATGCAAAGAGACTGCAACAGCCAAAAGAGTTTTGAAAGAGAATAAAGTTGGAAGTCTCACACAACCTGATTTCAAGACTCAGTCTAAAGGTACAATTGCCAATGAATTGTGTTATTAGTGTAAACATAGACATAGAGATCAATGAAACAGAACTGAGTCCAAAAATGAACACATATATATATGGTTAATAGATTTTTGATAAAGTCACCAATGCAATTTAATGAGGAGGAAAGTCTTTCCAGTAAATGTTGCTATAACTAGGTATTTGTATGAAAAAATAGTTAAAACCCTACTCTTACATAACACAATACAGACAAGTGAATTCTGGATCATACATGTGAATGAAATTGTGATATTCTGTGGATTAAACACTTTAAATGATTTTTAATCAAGTATAACTGAAAGTCCATGTGCTGATTGGCTCTATCAGTCACTTTGGTGACTACCTAACATACCCAGTTGCGCCTATTCTTCCTTGATAACAATCTCTGATATTGCTCAAATTGGCTATCATGTGCTCATCTCACCCACAATGCTCATCCAACCCAGTGTGCTCATCCCACACAAATGTGCTCATCCCACACCAATGTGCTCATCCAAACCAATGTGCTCACACCACCTTAATGCGCTGATTCCACACCAGTGTGCTCATCTCGCCCCAATATGCTCATACCATGCCAATAAATTCAGGAATAGTAAGCTTACAACAATATCCCCTGGGGAGGAAATGCCAGATTCATACCTATATTAGATGCCATTTGTGTCCCATCCATGTCTCCTAACTATTATCATTTCTGAGCTTTCCCAGCTCCATATCCAATGCCAAATTCTTGGTCTCCCCCTGAGAGCATCATCTGGCCAAAAGAACCCTCTCCTTTCACTTGCATTTTTATGTGTTAGTTGTATGACATAATGCTCTCCCCCCATCCCCAGGAATTCTGTGTGCTTCTGGGAGCTAGACAGTCTATGCTTGACCTTTAGGAATTCATTAGCATTTTAGCCAAAATATTGTCTGCTTGAACACTGCCTCTGCTGCCCTCAGCACCAGGACAGCTATTGCGCACAACTCAGTCTCCTTTGGGAGACATCTGATTCTCCTTGGATTTCAGGTTATTAGCTTGTTCTATGACCTCTACTTTGTGATGGGTTTAAGAAAATGTATGACTTTGTAGGTTATCTGGATTTTTCTTGTTAGGGTGGTAGTGATATTCTTTTCAGCATTTAACATTCTATGTGGAAACTGGTATTTGCAAACTGGTATTTTCTTTAATGTGATTTGAGAGGAGAGACAGAGACAGAGACAGAGAGAGAATGAAGATTTCCCCAATGTCTAGTAGAAAGAATATTATGCTTAACTCCTTACTATCAACTCTAATTTACTCCTGAATTTAGGATAGCAAGAAACATTTGAGCTTAGAAAGCAAGTAACATAATTATTTTGATTTTCATTGTCATGAATTTGTAAATAAACCAGTGAAAAATAGAAGGTAGTGGTCATGGATACATTAAAATATTTACATATATATATAGAGAGAGAGAGACAGAGAGTACATATTTATGGGATACAGTCAGAATAGTTAGTATATCAATCACCTAATTATTTATCATTTCTTTGCAGTTATAACATTCAAGATCCCAATTTCTGGCTATTTTATCTCTTATTTTTTATTACTTTATTTTATCAATATACAATATAGTTGATTTTTGTGTTCCTTTACCAATTCCTCCTTCCCTCTCCCTCTCCCCCTCCTAACAATCAACATCATATGAGTTCACTTGTCTTAACAAGTTCAAGGAATTGTCATTGTTATGCCTTCTTCCCCCCCATTTGTTTGTGTATTTATTTATTTATTTTTAGCTACCACAAATAAGTGAGAACATGTAGTATTTCTCTTTCTGTGCCTGACTTATTTAACTTAAAATAATTTTTTCTAAGTCTATCCATATTATTGAGAATGGTAGTATTTCATTCTTTTTTTTATAACAGAGTATAATTCAATTGTGTAGATACACCACATTTTCCATATCCACTCATCTAATGATGGACATTTGGGCTGATTCCCACTCTTGGCTACTGTAAATAGTGCTGCAATAAACATCGGAGTACAGGTGTACTTTGGACATGATGATCCACAAGTTGTGTGGGGGTGGAGTTAGTGTGCATGCTTTCCTGTGTATCTTTTAGCCTGTTGCTATTTTTAGTGTGTTCTTTTACAATGTGTGAAGCAGTGGCTCAGCAGAGCTTGAGTCTAAAAATAGAGCATGTTTACTTTGCCAGCAGCTCCTCAGTTTTCCCTTTGGACTGCCTAGCTCTTAGATGTATGTTTGCTGGATAAAGCTTATTATTCCTTCAACCGAGGCTCCAAGGACCTTTGTCCTGTTGCATAGCTCATAGAGCTGTGTGTGAATTGTTTGTAACCCAGTCTGGACACTGGGCTTGAGTGGTCTGTGAGCTCCAGATCCTAGCCCTACCTCTACAATGAGTATAGTCTGCAGCAGGACTCTGAGCAGGTACAGGAGACAAAAGCCCTTGGGAGTAGGAGGAGATATGGCTACTTTTGAATATGTTCTGCCCTATGGCACTTTCCTGTTGGCTGGGATCTGGTTGCTGCTCACTATACTGCAAGGCAGCATAGACCAGGCACTACAGCGGAAAACTCCTAGGGAGAGGGAGGAAATGTGGCTGTCCTTGAGTATGATGAAAATTTTACAGGCAGCATGAGAGACATGGTGTTGCAAAAATGCCCTCTCAATGTCCTTTGGGTAAATAATGGCCATTCTAGCCCCATACGTTTATTTTCCTATACAAGAGGTAATGACCATGATAGGCAGCTTGGGTGAAATAGAGGATAGAAGACAAGCAAAAGGGGTCCAAAAGGTGGCTAAGACCAAACCCCCAAGAAGTACTCGGGATTTTATCCTGAGAGGACCAAGCAAGACTAGCCATAAGCAGATGTGGCTTGACTTGCTTGCAGCAGGGGGTGATAGCAAGAAAACTGACTAGGAGCCAAATGCTGTCCTGTTTGCCTTGTGGCAACAATTGTGCCCTGAACAGCATTTCACTAAATGTCCAGAAACAGGTAGCAAGGTAAAGTCAGTGTATTTAAAGCATTTTTTTGTTTTGGTCGCTACTGAGAAGGTGGATGAGCTGTTCCATTTTGAATAGGGAACAGGCCAAGGTACTCATCTTTTGGGGACAGGCGAGGACCAGAGGCCTCATGTTGAATTGGTAATATATTGGTCGAGGACAAATGTGCAGTGTGTCTTGGCATTGGTGGATACAGACACAGAATGTAGCCTGATATATGGCAATCCAGATAAGTTTCCAGGGACTGCAGTTCATGTACATGCCAATGGAGGACATACTGTTGAGGTGAAAGCTGTGTCATTGCCATTGGGCATAGGACGATTACCCCCTTATGTATATATATATCCCCAGTAGCTGAATACGCCTTGGGTATGGATGTATTTCATGGTTTGTACTTTGAAACAACAGTTGGAGAGTTTCTGCTGAATACGGACAGTAAAGCTTGGGTTATGGGGATATGTTAAACATGACCCACAGGTGTTACCAAAGCCAAGATGTATAGTTAATGTAAAGCACTATCACCTACCAGGAAGACATGCAGAAATAGGTACCACTATATTGGAGATAGAGAAAGTTGGCATTATTCGTCCAGCTCACAGTCCATTTAATGCTCCGGTATGGCCAGTGAAAAAGCCTGATGGTACCTGGAGAATGACTGTAGACTATGGAGAACTAAACAACGTAGTGCCTCCTTTGCATACAGCTGTGCCGTCAGTTCATGACTTGATCAATCAGCTGACAACTCAGCTGGGAACTTATCATTATGTATCGGACTTTGCAAATGCTTTTTTCTCTATTCAAATCTTTGCTGAGAGCTATGATCAGTTAGCCTTCATGTGGGAAGGGAGACAGTGGACATTTCAAGTATTGCCCACAAGGTTATCTACATAGCACAACCATGTATCATGGTTTAGTGGCTGGAGACCTAGTCAAGTGAACTAGGCCAGGCACGGTTACAATATTTCACTACACTGATGATGTGTTACTAACCTCTGATTCTCTTACGGATTTAACCCAGGCAGCTCCAATACTGCTAAGTTATTTGGAACAATGTAAGTGGACCGTGAACACAGCCAAAGTGCAAGGACCTGGGCTGTCAGTTACATTCTTGGGAGTGGTCTGGTCAGGTAAGATGAGAGTCATCCCAGAAGTTATTCGGGTAATGTATGGTACCAACAACCATTCTGTCTCAATGAACATGTACCTGAGGTCACCTGAGAACCAATCTAGTCCAGCCCAGAGCAGAGAGATTGCTGTGGTTGTTTGCTTGCTTGCTTGCTTAATTGATTCATGTGTATATTTACTATGCTACAAACAGAAGTGAACGTTGAACTCAGCAATGGAGAGTGATTGTTGTCAATTAAATAATGTTGGGAAGCCTAATTAGAGTAGGGAATTAGCAGTTGAAAGTGGTTCCAGTAAAATTAGAACATATGTCAAAAATTTCTGCAATTTAAATGGAGATGAAATATTGCATATTAGGTGTGGAGGGATATATGCTGAAATGAGTGCATTTCTTTTTTATTTTTAAGATGGAACATAATGAATATGTTTCCATATCAATGAGAAAAGTCCAGACCAATGGATTCCTTTCATACCCAACCTCATGACAGCAGTCCTTGGGGTGTATATTTTGCAATATCTTACCTGTGCTAGAGATTCAAATGAAATAAAAGATGTATTTAATAGATGAAAGGAGTATACTAAAAACCCTTACTTTGGAATTATTTCCTTACTGGTGAGGCAGAATATGTTTGTGGGGTTGTTAGATATTCACAAGTCTATTACAAATTGCCTGTGCAAATCAGTTTTCATTTATGTGGTACATTTGGAGTATTTTTCTTTTTGTTTTTTTTATTGCATTCTTTTCAATACAAGAATTTAAGTTTTTCAACAGTTTTGATGTTTCTCATTTAGTTATTTTATGTAAACGTAACGTATTTGGGGGGAATGTATGAAAGTTCACAAACGTTCTGCAATCAAATCCATCCATAAATTATTGTATTTCCCTCATTGCTTCATCAGTGCAGAATGTTCTTCTGGGTGATTTGGCTAAATAAATCACCTTTCATATAGACGCATATATATTTCTGACTTGTTTCCACACCTCTGGTATTGCTTATTGTGCCTTTTGCCTTTTTTTATTATTAGATCTGTCCCTAAATGATGCTTCACCTTCAGCCATCCTTTGAAAGACATTCATTATTATTTGACTAAGATCAGCTTTATCTTTCATAAACATATTTAAATTTTTATATCTTTATATAAGATGAAGTTATAATTTTAGACACTACTTCCCATTCCCCACATTTTAAAACACATTCTGGTATATTCTTTTATTTTCAAACTTTTGGTGATTTAATCTTTAATGACCCATGCTGATGTCATTAAATTATTACTATTTAAAATCTTCATGTAAAGTTAGTTTCTGATTTCCATTCTATTCTGTTTCATATAGGTCTTTCAAAAGCACTACAAACCACTACACTTAACCTGACTGCATTCTCACTAACAATTCTTTCTTTCTTAAGTTCTTAGTCTCATTTAAACTTCCCTTTCTATATTGTGCACACATACTTTCTCTTATAGTGTTTATGCAAATGAATGAGTAGATTCCAGTGCACATTACAAATGTTCTTTAGGTTTTAGTCTAGTTTTTTTTCCCCCCTAGCTTGTCTTCCTCTTTCCTTTCCTATTTTATCAATACTGTAAAATATATGGGGATTTTTATGTTAAAACTTTGTTTCTCACCAGGGAGTAATTTTGTACTCCAAGGGACATTGAGCAGTGACATATTTTGCTTCCACCCTAGGTAGGGGTCACTAAGGACAGGGATTCTGATAAGCATAACACAGTGCACAGAGAAACCCTGCCACAAAGATACAAAGAATAAGTTCTGATGTTCTATCACACAGCAGGGCGACTATGATTAACAGTTAAGTTTCATATATTACATAATAGCTTGAAGAGAGATTTGAATGTTTTCACCAAAAGAAAGGATAAAAACATGAGGTAACAGATAGATGAATTACTTTAACCCAATGACTATACAACATATATATGCATCAAAATATTGGATTGTACCCCATAAGTATGTGTAATTACAACATGCCAATTGTTTATTTATTTGTGTATTCATTTGTTTATTTATTTGTTTGTTTGTTTGTTTATGTATCTATTTATTTTGGCAGCTGGCTGTTTAAAAGGAAAGAAAACAAAGTGATCTGGCCTAAACTTTCAGCAGTGTTGAAACTGAGAAACTTTCCGTTCACAAATACCTGCATTTTGCCTATTTATACATGTCTCAGATTGTTCTCCCAAGACCTCGTAACTGTTCACATTTCTGCCAGCAAAATTAGAGAGTACGCCCTTGTTACCTGTTTAAAAGTTCTAATCCCACTCAGTGACACAACTCTTTAAGGTTTTTCCCAGGTTCCTGGTTTTGAAAGAGATTTCTTATTCTCTTAAACTATTACAGAGTTTTTGTTGTGGTGGTGGTGGTTTTGTCGTTTTTCTTTAATTTACTTTTTATTATACAAAGATGTGGGGTACAACGTTGATGTTCAGTAATTGATTATAATGTGTGGTGGTTAGATCAGTATAGTTAACTTATTCATCATTACAATATGCAACCATTCTTTGTGTCCATTTTCCAATTCCTCATTAACCCCTCACCTCCCCCACCCCACCCCTTTTCCACCTCTGCTTCTCTAAAAGTGAACGTATTAATGTGATTAAACAGAAGGAATTACTGAGTTTGAACAAAGATTCATTTATATAATCACCATTTTGACTTGCTCAATATTATTATATGCCCTTTTTAATATAGTTTTCAGCATTCCAAATTACTTTTACAAGTTATTGTTTCTAATTAACTGTGGGGAAAAATTTTTGCCCATAAAGTGTTTTGTATTCTATCTAATTAATTATCCATCTATACTCTTACTTCTGTGTCTCTTGCCTTAGTTAAAATGAATACCCAACCTGTAGATTTTCTGTGTAATCTTCTAGATATTCATCTAAAATTGTCATTTGCTTTTAAACTAAGATATTTAATTCCTCTGATTTTTTGTAAGCTGTGTAAGGCATGAGACCAACCTGATGTTCTTCCAGGTAGATAGCCATTTATGTCACCTTTAATTCACCCTTCAGCAAATAAATTAAAATACAACCTGGTCATATATTAAATGTCTATAGTTACTGAGACTTATTTTGTGATTCATTCATCAAATATTAAGTGGGCATCTACTATGCACCAGAACTTTCTAGAAATATTATGTATTCTTTTATGTCTAGATTTTATATCAACTTAATCATTAATTCATTTTATATCATTAAATTATTTTTATAGTATAGCTAGTTCCAGTTCTTTTTTTTTTTTTTCTTTTTTTTTTTTTGGTCCTTTTTCGTGACCTGTAAGGGGATTGCAACCCTTCGCTTGGTCTCGCCCGCACCACACTCAGAAAGTGAGCACACTGGCCATCCCTATATAGGATTCGAACCTGCGACAGGAGCGCCACTGCGCTCCCAGCACCACACTCTCCCGAGTGAGCCACAGGGTCGGCCCAGGTTCCAGTTCATTTTTGATGTTCATTCAATTTTGTTTAATACAGTTGTTTTAAAACCTCTATATTTAACAGGCTTTTATTACCCTGACATTCTTTTTATTTCATAACTTCCTTTCTTTAATTTATTTCTATGTAATGCACACATATTCACATACCTTTTGGAAAATACTAAAGTAAGCAAAGCAGGTGAAGTCTCTGCTCTTTTGGATCTTGTGTGATAATGATTAAGATATAGTACAATAAAATAAATATGTGCATGATATAATGCATTCAAAGATTAACTACATCAAGAATGTTTTTTAGTATAAAAGGATAGAGTTGTCATGGTGTGTGCAGCATTTCAGGGAAACCTTTGCATGTTGGACAAAGACCAGACCAAGACCAGAGTGTGCCTATCAGATTTGTCAAACAGAGAACAAAGCCCAAAGCCTAAGAAAAACAAAGAGAAGATGTCAACCAAGAAAAATGAGAGAGGAGCCTCCATCATTCACTAAGGAAACAGTAAAAACTAATTAGTCAAATAAATATGGAGTAGGCACAGGAAAACAAGTCTTCAGCTTCACGTAAAAATGCCCTAAAGTTGTGTTTCTTAGTCTATTTCTTTTTTGCATGGTTGATTTATGCCATTTGAATATTTTCTGCTATTGGGGTGCTCTATTTCTAAGTGTCTTTGCACTGTTTGGCAAATTTTCCTCTTTTTATGATTCTTTTTGTTGCACCTCAAAGGATATCATAGGAGTTAGATTGTCTCCAAAAGCAAAGAAGCTTTTTTGTTATTGCAATTTCTCAGACATAACTGAGCAATTTAGATCTTTTCTTTTACTGTGTTGCTTCAATGAATTTCTTTCTCTCTGTTTACTGGACAGATAACTCATGTTTCTTTAAACACGGAGCAAAAAATGGCCATTCCAAAGTGGAGCCTCAAGATTACATGTGTATGGGAGATTTACAAACTGGAATTTCTGGGAATGAATTCTATGTTCTGGAGAGGAGAGACAATCTGATAATTATAACTTGTCTGGTGTCTACTGCTTTCTAATAGTGTGATTGGAGGTATGAAGAACATGGTATTAACATTGCCCAAGAAGGCCACTTTGTGCTGGCTGTGTATGTGTGTGTGGTGTGTGTGTGTGTGTGTATGTGTGTGTGTGTGTGTGTGGAGTGCTTGCATGCAGCTTTAGGAAAGAGCACAGGCTTAAGAAAATGGGCCCTAGGCTCAACACATTCCAAAACATGACATACTAAAGAGCAAAAATCTCAAGACCACCTATGGAAATATAAAGGAGCTGTATTTCTATCACAGGACATCTTTGCAACCAATTTAATAAAGTAACATGCAATATCTAGGCTGAGGGATGCATTACGTCCCAAAGATTAAGCAGCAACGAGGCCACCTCTCATCACTCTCCCTTTGCTCATCCCCCTGCCACACTGGCTTCCTCGTCGGCCATGAACAAGCACCTTCCTCTGGGCCTTTGCACTGGCTGTTCCTCCTGCTGGGAACACACTTCTGCAGGTGACATTGAGACTCTCGCCCTGTCTTCATTATGGTCTCTGTACAATTGTCACCTTGCCTTGCGGTCTTTATCAAATTCCCAGTGAAAAGCAATAACACCACATCCATTCTTTCCTTCTTATCTTCTTTCTTTTTCTTCACAGGATTTGTCACCATCTGACGTAGTATATGGCATTTTAGAAATTTGCTTGTATTCTTTTTTCATTTTTAGATTGTAGAGACTTTTATTTTACAGCTCTATTCATTAAGTGACTATGCATTCCTGAAAAATGTCAAAATTCAAATTATTTTTCTCAAATGCATTAAAGAGTTTCTCCTTGTAACTGTAGAAAACATGCTCTCAGGAAAAGGCTGAGAGTGGGATGGAAATTCTTAATAAGAAATGGAATGGGAATCCCTAAAGGAGATCACATTCAAACAAAAAATATAGAAATTACCTTCTGATAGATTGGAGGTTTCCAGAGGGTGGGGCAGTTGTGACAGGGTGGGGTTTGGATTGAGTGCATATAGTAGAAAATAGAACAATACAGTAAGAGAAGAGGAATGAGCTCAACAGACCTACTGTGCAACTTGGCAACTACAGTTAATTATGCTAAATTGTATTGAAAAATGCAAAGAAGCAGAAGTGTTCTCAACCTGAAAATGATGACCATGGAGCAATGTATAGGTTAATGGCTAGATTTAGCCACTTAAAAAAGTATATATATTTTCAAACGTTGGTGTTCATAATAAATGTACAAAATTTTATGTGTCAATATAGAAAGAAATTAGAAGAATAAAAGGAAGAAAAAAGGAAAGAGACAGAGACAGAAGAAGGGTGGGAGAAATGCAGGGAGGATGGAAGGGTGGAAAACAGAGATGAAGACAGAGAGAGAGAGAAGTTAATTTCCTGACTGTAGAACATAAATGAGAGCAATTCTCATAGGTGAGTACTACATGCTTGTGTCATGATGATTTTCTCTTTTCTTTGTAGTCACATCAACCACATGGAACCAGGGAATGATACACAAATTTCAGAATTTCTTCTTCTGGGATTTTCAGAGGAACCAGAACTGCAAACCTTCCTCTTTGGCCTGTTCCTGTCCATGTACCTGATCACTGTGCTTGGAAACCTGATTATTATACTAGCCACAATCTCAGACTCCCACCTCCACATGCCCATGTACTTCTTCCTCTCCAACCTGTCCTTTTCTGACATCTGTTTCACCTCCACCACCATCCCAAAGATGCTGATTAATATACAGACACAGAGCAAAGTCATAACCTATGAAGGCTGCATCACTCAGATGCACTTTTTCATACTCTTTCTAGGGTTGGAAGACTTTCTCCTGACTGTGATGGCCTATGACCGTTTTGTGGCCATCTGTCACCCCCTGCACTACACGGTCATCATGAACCACTGGGTCTGTGTGTTGCTGGTTCTGGTGTCCTGGATGATGAGTGTCCTGCATTCTCTCTTACAAAGCTTCATGGTGTTGCTTCTGTCCTTCTGTACAGACTTGAAAATCCCCCACTTCTTCTGTGAACTTAATCAGGTGGTCCATCTTGCCTGTTCTGACACCTTTCTTAATGACCTGGTGATATATTTTGCAGCAGGGCTGCTGGGTGGTGGAACCCTCTGTGGGATTCTTTACTCTTATTCCAAGATAGTTTCCACCATTCGTGGAATCTCATCAGCTCAGGGGAAGTATAAAGCATTTTCCACCTGTGCATCTCACCTCTCGGTTGTCTCCTTATTTTATGGTACAGGCCTAGGAGTGTACCTTAGTTCTGCTGCTGCACAGAACTCACACTCAAGTGCTACAGCCTCAGTGATGTACACTGTGGTCACACCCATGCTGAACCCCTTCATCTACAGTCTGAGGAATAAAGACATAAAGAGGGCTCTGAGGAGATTCTTCAGAGGAAGCCAATGAAAGAACCATTTTTTTCCTCTCTTTATTGTGGTATAATATATATAACAAGATTTGCATTTAAATGATATTTAAACACAAAATTCCATGGAATTAATTATATTCAGAATGCTGTAAAACCATCACCTCTATTTTTAACATTTTTCAACATCATCCTAAATATAAACTCTGTACCAATTAAGCATTATTTCTCATTATTCCTCTCCCCACCCACTCAGTTTTTGGAAACCTCTGGTCTACTTTTGCCTCTGAATTTTTTAAATTTACTTTTACTTAAATGACCAATGATAATTATATATATTTAAAAAGTACAGTGTGATATCTGGGTGCATTTACACAGTGTGCAATGATCCTAAAAGGATAAGTAATATATCCATGAACTCAATCATTTGTTATTTCTTTGTGTTTGGAACATCCAGAATCCTCTTTGCTGCCTATTTGAAATTATACAAGCCGGGGCATGGAGAAGGGGACTGGACCTCTCCGACAACCAGGCACACTGAGCCAGTGCCTTGGCACCCACCCAGGAACCCGGGGTATGGACTTGGGGACTGGACCTCTCTCCAACAACCAGGCACACCAAGCCAGTGCCTCAGGGCCCACCCATGATCCCGGAGCATGGAGAAGGGGACTAGACCACCCTCCCACAACCAGGCACACCATGCCAGCACCTAGGGCCCTGCCCAGGGATTCAGGTCATGGAGAACGGGACCAGACCACCCTCCCACAACCAGGCCCACTGAACCAGTGCCTTGGGGCCCACCCAGGGACTCTCCCACATATGAGTGAGATAATGGGGTAGTCCTCTTTCTGTGTCTTGTTTCACTTAACATAATCCTCTCCAAGCTCATGCATGTTGCTGCAAATTACAGAATTTCATTCTTTTTAATGGCTGAGCTGTATTTCATTGAGTATAGACACCTCATTTTCTTTATCCAATCACACAAGGATGGATATTTACATTGGTTCCAATCTTGGCTATTGTAAATACAATTGCAATAAATATCGGAGTGCAGGTGTCCATTCAGCATGTTGATTTCTTTTCTTCTGGATATATACCTACTACTGGGATTTTCTGGATCATATGATAGTTCTACCTGTAGTTATTTG
>NW_007732337.1:135121-136265 GCF_000696425.1 Galeopterus variegatus | reverse complement strand
TATTTCTTTGTGTTTGGAACATCCAGAATCCTCTTTGCTGCCTATTTGAAATTATACAAGCCGGGGCATGGAGAAGGGGACTGGACCTCTCCGACAACCAGGCACACTGAGCCAGCGCCTTGGCACCCACCCAGGGACCCGGGGTATGGACTTGGGGACTGGACCTCTCTCCAACAACCAGGCACACCAAGCCAGTGCCTCAGGGCCCACCCATGATCCCGGAGCATGGAGAAGGGGACTAGACCACCCTCCCACAACCAGGCACACCATGCCAGCACCTAGGGCCCTGCCCAGGGATTCAGGTCATGGAGAACGGGACCAGACCACCCTCCCACAACCAGGCCCACTGAACCAGTGCCTTGGGGCCCACCCAGGGACTCAGGGTATTGATTCAGGGACCAGACCACCCCCCACAATGAGGCACACTGAGCCAGGGCCTTGGGGCCCACTCAGGGACCTGGGGTATGGAGTTGGGGACTGGACCTCTCTCCCACAACCAGGCACACTGAGCCAGTGCCTCAGGGCCTGCCTGGAGTCCTCAGGTATGGAGGAGGGGACTGGAACTCTCTCCCACAACCAGGCACACTGAGCCAGCACTTCAGGGCCCACCCACGGACATGAGGCATGGAAAAGGAGACTGGACCTCTCTCCCACAACCAGGCACACCATGCCAGCACTTTGGGCCCTGCCCAGGGATCCANCAGGGTATGTAGTCGGGGACTGGACCACCATCCCACAGCCAGGCACCATATGCCAGCACATTGGAGCCCACCTGGGGACGTGGGGCATGGATAAGGGGACTGGACCTCTCTCCCACAACGAGGTACAACATGCCAGCACCTTGGGGCCTGCCAGGGGACTGAAGGCAAGAAGGAGACCAAACACACCCCGCAACCAGGCATAATGCCAGTGTCAAGAAGCATGCCAAAAACAGCACCCCCACGTGGGTGGCCCACCACAGTCACCACAATAACCATGGCTTCTGCAAAAGTGGCTAGACGGCACAGCCACCATGCAGATGGTCTGCCCACCACTGGAGTGCATTCACATAAGAAGAGTCACCAGCAGAGACAAAGAAAAGATGAGGATGTCTCTTTCCACAAAACCCATTTCAGTGACTGAAGAAGCATCTGCTCTATGATAA
>NW_007732337.1:130866-133270 GCF_000696425.1 Galeopterus variegatus | reverse complement strand
AGATTGTCATTTTAACCATGTTGAAACATACAGTTGTGCCAGCACCCTGACTAACAGCACCAGTGCACCAGACACCTCACTGGTAGCAGCACTCCCTGTTGCTGCCACAGACACCAGTTCTGAGAAAGTGGTCCATGCTAGCCACTACCACAACAATTGCCACTGCAAGGCTGGCTCACTGCCACACCAGCAGCCACCAATGCCTTATAGGCTGCCAACTGATCACTCACTGGCATAGACAGAAGGAGCATCAACACAGGATACCAGGGAAAGAGGTGAGCAAGCACCAACCCACGACCCACTGGCACAACCCACAGGGAGAATTATGCTGCCATATGTGGTAGCACACAAGGGGGTGGGAGGTATGTGCACAGCCCATGGGACCATCTTCATCTGGGGAAAGACATACACAGAACCCCCAAAAGCATACAAACCCAGGATAACCAAATAGAGTTAGGAATAAAATTCTTCATTACCAATAATCCACCCACCAACTGGAGGAAGCAAGATCCCAGGAGGAGCCTCTGCCTGTAGAAAAGATAAAAGAGAAAACCCACCCAGGGTCACTCATTTGAAATGAGGAGCACCAGTATACCCACTGTGGTCATCAGAGACTGTCTTTCTCCAATGCATGTTCTTGGCTCCATTGTTGAAATTCAGTTGGCCATAAGTATGTGAATTTGTTTCTGGATTTTCCATTCTGTTCCATTGGTCTATGTGTCTGCTATAGTGCCAGTAGCATGATGTTTTGATGATTATTACTATGTTGTATATTTTGAAGTTAGGAACTGTGATATGTCATCAGTTCTGGGAAGTATATCATTGGTAGTTTGGTTGTGAATGCATTGAATTTGTACATTGCTTTGGGTAGTATGCTCACTTTGACAACATTGATTCTTCCAATCTATGAGCATGGGATGCACTTCTTTTTTTGTGTGTCTTCATTAATTTCTTAAATCATTTTTTTTATAGTTCTCATTATACAAATCTTTCACCTCTTTGGTTAATTTATTTCTACTTTTTTTTTTTTTGCTTGATAATGTAAATCAGATGCTTTCTTATTTCTCTTTACACTTGATTGTTCTTGGCATATAGCATCACAAACAATTTTGGTATGTTGATTTTGTATCTTGCAACTTTACTGAATTTATCATGTCTGGGAAGGTTTTGGCAGTCTTTTGTTTGGTCTCTCTAAAAATATGTCATCTGTTGGGCCGGCCTGGTGGCGCACTGCTACAGTGCGCTGCTTGGGAGCGTGGCGGCGCTCCCGCCGAGGGTTCGGATCCCACATACAGACCGGCTGCTCACTGGTTTAGCGAGGTGCGGGTGCAACACCGAGGGTTGTGATCCCGTTGCCGGTCCCGGTCCGGTACGGGCGCAACACTGAGGGTTGCGATCTGTTGCCGGTCATGAAAAAAGACAAAAAGGAAAAAAAATATATATATGTCATCTGCAAATAGGGACAATTGGACTTTGTCCTTTCCAATTCTAATGCCCTTTATTTCTTTCTCTTTTTTAATTGCTCTGGCTGCAAAAGAGGGATTCGAGGGGGGGAGGAAGTCAGCATATGAAAAAACATCTGCACCCCCATGTTTATTGCAGTACTATTCACTACAGGAAATATATGGACTGACCTAGGTGTCTACTGACCGATTCAAGGCTAAAGATAATGTGGTATACATACACAAAGTGCTTACTGGTGGACTTTCAAGCACTCTCCCCTCTGTGAGGGGCCCTAGGAGGAGGTCCCACTTCATGACCATGTTAAGGGACACCCTGACCCCTACTGACTTTAACATACACATTCTGCTTCTGTACAAATCGCTTGCTAAAATAAATGGGGGAATAAACAGAGTAGCACGGCCAACGCCATTTTAGGCGGCTCTGCCCTTTTAGCCTGGAAAGTCCCTATGGGGAATCCAGGGTGGGGAGGTGCTACAGGGCTAACCACAAAATTAGCTTATGTATCGCTGGCTTGCTTGCATTGGCTAGATTGTGTCAGGTGTGATAAATTCCCGCCTAGCTAAAAATAAAAGCTGCGAGGGGTTTCAACTCGGGGCTGCACTCCTCGATTGGCCTGCATAACCCTGGCTGCCAGAAATAAACTCTTTTCCTTTTCCTATCACCCAGTTCTCATGTGCAAATTTCTTTTACCCATCAGACGCTGGCCATAACAACCACAGCACCCTGTATCCCAGGAACTGGGCATGCTACACCCTGTATCCCAGGAACTGGGCATGCTACACTCACTTTCTCTGCCAAGAAACCTTTCTGGTGTCACAATGAGCTTAGTAAATGTGGAAATGAGACATAGCCAATAACAGCTGCAATCCATTGAACATCTGTGCCCAGAAATTTCCAATGAGCTTTAAAATATTACTGACTTACATAAACTCCATAAGAT
>NW_007732337.1:129452-130749 GCF_000696425.1 Galeopterus variegatus | reverse complement strand
TCATTTCCTGTCATGAAGGTACTACTCAAGAGGCAAATGTCAATTGTTTATGCAAAGGCTGGACTACCAAGTTCAACATTCAATCACTTAAACTCAGACCTGAGGTGGGTGGTAGGATTCTTGCAGAGGAAGTCCTCAAAATACTTGTAGCTGACTTTAACACTCCACCACAGCCTTGATCCTCAAAGAGTGGTCCATAAAGAGGACCAGGAGCACCAACATCAACACGGAAACAGTTACAATGCAGCACATAAGGGTTCTTTCCAAACCTCCCAAATCAGAATGTGCATTTGAACAAGATCCCCTAAGGGATTCATATACACATTGAAAGTAGAGATACGCTGGTCTAAAACAGTCTTTCAACCTCCTCAGTGTTGACATTTGTGCTGAAGAATTCTTTGTGGTGGGCAATATCCTGTGCATTATAGTATGATGAGTAGCACCCTAGGCTTCAATCCACTAAATGCCAGTAGAACCTCCCCAGTCATCATAACCAATAATTTTACCAGAAATTTTCAAGTGTATCATGGAAGCACAGTCACCTCCCATTGAGAACCACTGCCCAAGAGTGAAAGAACTGGATACACTATGATAGAGTTCAAATCAAAGTCCATTTCTTACTTGGTTCATAACTTTGGGCAGATTGCTTAATCCTTTTAAGCCACATTTCTGAAAATGTAGAATGAGATTTATCATAGTGTTGACCACATAGGGTGGAGTTTTATAAAAATTAGATAGAAGACTACTTAGGTGCTACACTCAGTGCAATGTGCACGAATATGTCTAATCATACCTATTATAATTATCAGGTCTTTCATAAGTAAAGGCCTAAATGAAAGCTCTTAACCTATAAATGTGAAGTTCCAAATTCTATTTGCAAAACTGTCCTGAACCAAAGAAATATATTATCCAAGTTTAAAATCAGAGGAACACAGTTGTTGAAGAGGGCGGTAATTTCTGGAGATAACAGAGGCTGTGTCCCACAAAAGGCAGGGCTTTGGACATCCAAGACACATAGTCAAGACAGATTTGTCAGTCTTAGACTTTAGCAAAAACTTTAACTTATGGGTGGTATAAGGTTGTGGGAGGTGAGACTTCTAGAAGGCAGGAGAGTTCATGGAAAAGGACTAATAAAGACTGGATTCACCTGATTTTAAATCTGGTCTCTTGGGAACAAAAAATCTGCAGGGAAAAATTAGCCTTTCTGTGCAAAACAATGTCCCACAGAGAAATTACATGCTCAGGGTTTGGAGTAACATTTGGGAAATGTGCCTAAAGAGCAGATATCTGCAGCTGT
>NW_007732337.1:126502-128442 GCF_000696425.1 Galeopterus variegatus | reverse complement strand
AAGGCAGGAGAGTTCATGGAAAAGGACTAATAAAGACTGGATTCACCTGATTTTAAATCTGGTCTCTTGGGAACAAAAAATCTGCAGGGAAAAATTAGCCTTTCTGTGCAAAACAATGTCCCACAGAGAAATTACATGCTCAGGGTTTGGAGTAACATTTGGGAAATGTGCCTAAAGAGCAGATATCTGCAGCTGTAAATAGCTCCCCTGCTGTTGTTCCTCAATGTACAAACTTGGGCTGGAAAGGACATGGTTGTTTCTTCTAGAGTCCTAAGTCTTACTAGGGGACCAATGCTTGATGCCTTCCTGCTGTCATTTCTGGTAACAGAGTTTAAGTCTTCACCATCAAACATCCAGGAAGGAATTCAGATTTTCTCATGAAGACCTTTCTCCCAGACATCACTTCTAGGTGAGTCTAAGAGACTGCTGGGCACTGCAGGAAAGCTTCGGAGAGAATGGAAACCAAGAACATTTGCTTGATGTCACTTGAGAGTTAATTCAGACAAACTCAGAGCCAGATATTGCAGTGGTTGTTTCCTTGCTTGATTAATTAATTAATTAATATTTTTATTTCTGATGTTTTTAAAAAGTTCCCATTTAACTCAGCAATGCCCTGGTCATTACTGAAATTTGAGAGATGATAATGAAAGCACAATTAGAAGTGTGAATTATAGGCACAACATTGTTCCAGTAGGAGTACAACATGTGTCAAAGTTCGTTGCAAATCTGTGGAGTATAGAAATAAGGTTTTATTTTTGATTTTCTTGTTTTGGTTTATTCCCAAAATTCCTTTTATTTATTTATTTATTCATTCATTCATTCATTATGAATATTCATGGGATACAAAGCTGATTATCCCCCCTCCTGCCCATGATGTGGGGGCCAGATTCATACTGGGGGCATACCCATTACCAGAAATTAGTTTTGTACCCTTTGCCCCTTGCAATTGTCCCCCAACCTGCCTTCCCTTCCCCCCTCCCCTCAACTCCCATTTGTAGCTCTAGGAATGTCCCCTACCTCTCTTGGATCACAGCACTACTGTGACCTTTCTTTCCTGCCTTCCTTTCACTGTTAGCTCCCACATATGAGTGAGCACGTGTGGTATTTATCCCTCTGTGCTTTGTTTGTTTCACTCAACATAAGTTTCTCCAGGTTCATCCATGTTGTTACAAATGGGAGTATTTCATTCTTTTTATGGCAGAGTAGTATTCTACAGTGTATATATACCACAGTTTCCTTATCCAATCATATATTGATGGACACTTAGGTTGGTTCCATATCTTGGCTATTGTAAACAGAGCTGCAATAAACATGGGAGTGCAGGTTTCTCTTCGACGTGATGATTTTCATTCCTCTGGATATATACCCAGAAGAGGGATTGCTGGATCATATGGAAAATCTATCTGTAGTTGTTTGAGAAATCTCCAAATATTTTCCAAGGTGGATGTACTAATTTACAATCCCACCAACAGTGCAGTAGTGTTCCCTTCCCTCCACACCTTCACCAGCATTTGTTATTCACCATCTTTTTGATCACAGCCAGTCTAACTGGAGTGAGGTGGTATCTCCATGTGGTTTTAATTTGCACTTCACTGATGACTAGTAATGTTAAACATTTTTTCATGTATATGTGTGCCATTTGTAGAGACATAAGGTATTAGATAGGGAGAGATATACTGTGATGTAAGAGTATTTCTTTTTATGTTTAAGATGGGACATATTTGTCCACTTTTGCATACACAAGTGAGAAAGTTCCATAACAATGGATTCCTCCTACATACTACCTTGTGACAGCAGTTCATGAGGCACATATTTTGCAGTTATCTACTGCAGAGCTAGGGCTCGGTCTGGAGCTCACAGACCCCTCAAGCCTGTTGTCCAGACTGGGTCACAAAACCTTCACACACAGGTCTATGAGTTGGTAACAGGAAATGGTCCTT
>NW_007732337.1:120409-123576 GCF_000696425.1 Galeopterus variegatus | reverse complement strand
TTTCCTTCAGCCATCAATTGAAAAGCATTCCTCTTCCTCATTATATTAAAGATCACCTTTATATTTCATAAACATATTTAATATGTGTACATTTGTATGACAAATTATGTTTAGATGATTCTAACTCAATTGTAGGTTATATTCTCTTATGAATAGGTCTTTGTAAATTGAATTATTAATCTATATGGAAATCATTAAAATAATGCTATTTTATATATTTGCTTTAGTTATTGAGGCACCTTTCAATCTGGTTACTACCATTAATTTGAAATCACCCTGTTTTATTCTCCTGCCATTTCTTTTTATCTCACACCTTCTCATTGACTTAACATTTGCTTTTATATAATGCACATGTATCCACATACATTTGTAAAAACATAAGGTGGGCAGAGCAGGTGAAATCCTGGTCAGTTAGATCTTGCATTATAATGATGAAAACAGAGTACACTGAAATAAATGTGAGCATGGTGCAGTGCCGCCAAGGATGAGGTATATGGAAATTATTTCTTCAGTGTAAAAAGATACAATTGTCATGGTCTGTGCAGGTTGTCATAGAGTAACATCAGGGAGGCTATGCATGTTGGACAAAGACCAGAAGCAGGAATAGAAGTTGCCATGGGATGTCTTCTAAAATATAAACCATATCTGAAAACCTAAGAATACCAAAGAATAGATTTCCACACAAGAAAAGTGAGGAATGGGCNAGTGTTGTGACACCAAAAAGATAGCATTACTTTTGTTTTTTAGACAAACTTATGTTATTCTCTTTCATTATTTTTTCTGGGTATGAAAGGGATGTAAGGATTTTTGGATGTAGACATAACTAAGGAAGCTTTGTTTTTTTCAGTCTCTCAGAACCACCTGAGCTTGTTAGATTTTTTTTTTTCCCCATGAGGTCTTTTTATTTCCTCTCTCTGTGTTTATGACACAGATTTTTTTCTATATATTTCTTTAAATAGAGGGCAGAACATAACCATATGAAAACGGAAAGATAATTTAATAATGAAAACATGCCTGGTATTCACTCCTCTCTAACATGTCATTGAGGGTCAAAAGAATATGGTTAATATGTCCCCAGAAGTCTCTTTGCTTTGGGCTGACCCCCTGGTGCACTCGGGAGAGTGCGGCGCTGGGAGCGCAGCAGCACTGCCACCGCGGGTTCGGATCCTATATAGGGATGGCCTGGCTGGTGCGCTCACTGTCTGAGCGCGGTGCGGCTGGTCACAAAAAAAAAAAGTCTCTTTGCTTTATGTGTATACATGCTCTGTGTATGTGCATGCTGAGTGTGCATGTGTGTGTGCATGTGTGTGTCCTTTTAGGGGTGATGGGTGGTTTCAGAGAAAGGGGACCAAGGCTCAATGTGTTCCAGAAAGTGACTCATAATTCAGATGCAAGAACTCAAGGCAACTTGTGAAAATAAAGAGCAAATGCATTTAAATTCAAGAGTACATTTTAAGCCAATCTATTACAGTGTAAATACAACATCTGGAGAGAGGGACTTAGTGTGTCTTTAAGTTTCAGCAGCAATAAGGCCACCTCCTTCTTCAACATTCTGTGACACCATCTCCCATCACACTCCTCTTCCTTATTCTCCAGCTGTACTGACTTCCTTTTGGGCCACAGACATCTAAAAAAATCAAATTTCTGTGGATGTTTTCCCTGGACATTCCTCCTGCTGGGCACACACATTCCCAAATATCCTCCTGTCTTGTCTTCCTTGAGGTCTTTGTTCAGATGTTACCTTGTCAGCTCACCTTCCCTGAATGCACAGTAAAAAGATAACACAGCCCATCCACTCTTTCCTTTTTACCTTCTTTCTTTTACTTCATAGCACTTATGACCATCTGAATAGTGTATGATACTTCTCATTTGCTTGAATTTTTCTACATAATTTACAGTAGAAATTTTTGTTTTTCTATACTGTTCAGTTATAGATTAGACATTTCTTATTAAAACTTTTGAATACATGACCTCTTGAGAAAAGGGTAAACATGGGACTGGAATTCATAATCAGACATGGGATGAGGAATCACTTAAAGGGGACCAGATTGTTACAAAAATATAGGAATTAATGTCATAGCTGTAGAATATAATTAATAGCACTTCTGATAGGTGAGTAATGCATGTTGGTTTAAATTTCTGTTTCTCTCGATCTCTTTATTCTTTTGTTTTTCTGGGGATTTTTGTTTCTTTGTTTTTTCTTTTGGCAGTACCCTTCAAAACATGAAACCAGAGAATTATACACAAATTTCTTATGGGATTTTTAGAGGAACCAGAATTACAACCCTTCCTCTTTGGGCTGTTCCTGTCCATGAAACTGGTCACCTTGTTTGGAAACCTGCTCATCATCCTGGCCACCACCTCAGACTCCCACCTCCACACACCCATGTACTTCATCCCCACCAAGCTGTCCTTTCTGGACAACTGTTTCATCTCCACCACCATCCCAAAGATGCTGGTGAACATACAGATACAGAACAAAGTCATAACATATGAAGGCTGCATCACCCAGATGTACTTTTTCATAAACTTTGCAGGATTGGACAGAGTCCTCTTGACCATGTGGCCATCTGTCACCCCCTGCAGTACACAGTCATCATGAATCCTCGGCTCTGTGGATGGCTGGTTCTGGTGTCCTGGATCATGAGTGTCCCACATTCCTTGTTACATAGTTTAATGGTGTTGCAGCTGTCCTTCTGTACACACATGGAAATCCGACACTTATTCTGTGAACTTAATCAGGTGGTCCATCTTACGTGTTATGACTAGTTTCTTAATGACCTGGTGATGTATTTTGCATCAGCACAGCTGAGTGTGGGATTCCTCGCTGGTATAGTTTACTCGTACTCTAAGATAGTTTCCTCCATATATAGAATTCCATCAGCTCAGGGGAAGTATAAAGCATTTTCCACCTGTGCTTCTCACCTCTCAGTTGTCTCCTTATTTTACTGCACAAGCCTAGGTGTGTACCTTAGCTCTGCTGCTTCACACAACTCACACTCGAGTTCAACAACCTCAGTGATGTACACTGTGGTCACTCCCATGCTGAACCCCTTCATCTACAGTCTGAGGAATAAAGACATAAAAAGGACACTGAAGGGGCCAGCCCGGTGGTGCTCTGCTACAGTGCGCTGCTTGGGAGTGCGGCGGCACTCCAGCCGAGGGTT
>NW_007732337.1:65268-120254 GCF_000696425.1 Galeopterus variegatus | reverse complement strand
TCAACAACCTCAGTGATGTACACTGTGGTCACTCCCATGCTGAACCCCTTCATCTACAGTCGGAGGAATAAAGACATAAAAAGGACACTGAAGGGGCCAGCCCGGTGGCGCACTGCTACAGTGTGCCACTTGGGAGTGCGGCGGCACTCCCGCCGAGGGTTCGGATCCCACATACAGACAGGCTGCTCACTGGCTGAGCAATGTGCGGGCGCAACACCGAGGGTTGCGATCCCGTTGCCGGTCACGAAAAAAGACAAAAAGGAAAATAAAAAAAAAAAAGGACACTGAAGGACATTTGTGGACAGAAACTAGGAAACAGACAGTTATCTGTGGCTAAAGACGTGCACCTGATTGCAGGGTTTATATCCTCAGATCCAGAAATTGTTATTGTTTAATCAGATCATTGACATATAACTTGCTCCTTTTATTATATCCAGTACTTTCAATTTCTTTGATTTTGACTACTTTGTAAAATGTAAGCAATTTTCCACTATTAAGCATTCTTCTCTGTCAAATATACATTTTCCATTCATTGTTTTTCTGCTCTCTCAAAGTAATTTCCATCGGTGGATCAGAAACCATTTGGAGATTACCATATGTCTCATATAGTGATAAAGTTACACTAGTTTATGGAATAGACGATGCTTATCAACTAAGGCCATTTATAAAATCCTATTGTGTAAGAATTTCTGACACCACAGCTTCTCCCTTTTGTGTCTATCATTCATTTCTCTATCACTACTTTAAATTCTCTTTCTGATAATGCAGACTTTCTTAGACACATTAGTAGACATTTGATTGTGTCAAATCAAGGAGAATGGGTGTTTAATAGCTGGTTATGGCATTTTGTGCTTCTGTTAGGATCCTGTTCTCTTGTTGAGCTCAGTGTCCACGGTTCTTATTCTATTTTCTGGCACACAGTATTTCAGGCACACTGTCACTTCCGTGATATTCTACAGGCCGAAGCAACTAAAAAATTCTACATCCAACCCAGACTCAAAGGTGGAAAAACAGACTCTACTTATCATCATGAGGAGCTTCACAGTCACTTAGCAAAAACATGGATACATTACACCTTCAATAGTAGGAATAGAAGTTGTGGCAAAGTCATTGGAATAGTTTTGTTTGGAGTATGTGTGGTCCCGTTTCACAACTGCAAGTTAAGGTGCTTGGGACTCAAAGTGTCTCCAAAAATGTTCCTGTTCATGCCTTTGATAGACCAAACAAGCAAAAGCCTACCTCAAATATTTAGAAAATGCTCACAGAGGAGGACAATGGAAAATGTAGGTCAGATCCAGGTAAAAAATACCATGAGCAAAAAGGCCTGGGGAAAAGGATACACACATCTGGTTTCCAAGATGTTTCCAAGGATACAAAACTAGCAGAACATAACTTTCTTTCCACTTTGGCTGCCTCACTCACGGGAACCAAACTGCTCAAAGAACAATTAATTTAATGAGCATTTTGAGATTTCTACCTCTGAGGCCCTTGAAAAAGTAAACAAGCTCCTGATTCCTCTTCCCTGCAACTCTACTGTCACAGGAAGGAGGGAGGTCAACTGGAACCTTCCAGAGGACTTATGCCTCATGCCACCTCCATCACCAAAGGAAGAAATGACCCAGGGAACTCAAGGTTCTGCAACACCATTAGAGCACCTTGTGTGAGAAACAGGTGTGGAGACAGGCAGCGCTCTCACAGGAGGAACTTGTCTGGCAAAAATGGTGATAATGTGTTCATGAGAGTCCATCCACTCAAAGCACTTTATGCAACCTATTCTTGTATCTCTCCCAATTTCTCTTCCCCTCAGCTTCCTCTCATCTTGCTTCCACTCTCTTCTGGAACACAATTCTGAGGATCTCTTACCTTCCCAATAAAAATGGACCTTCTCTTAGCCTGCAGCATCTCTCAAAAGTTTATACCCAATCATCTCAGTCATTTTCTGTAGTCATTACAAGTACTTCCATTTTTTCTATCAGGGATGCTCTTTTATTCTTTTATCTGCAATATCTTACTCATTCATTCACTTATAAAACATTTTCTGAGGTTCCATGTAGTAAAAGCTTGCCAGCCCATTTCATATATCTTCTGACATTACCTTACTGAAAGTTTCTGTGTCTCTGTTTTCACATTTGTATAATGGGGATATTAGAGTTATCCAGTCCATAGAACTAATGTTAAGATGGCATTGAAGGAGATCATGTGTGGGAAGTATTCTAATAGCCTCTAATAGCTAGTGGACACCTATTCATTGTATTTATTATCACTGCATTGCTATAAACACATTTTTATTTGTTAAACCAAAAAAAAAGTGATAATGATAATATAAGCTAAGACATAAAGCATAGCACAAGTGCTTGTCAAACAAAGTTCCAACATAAATTTTAGTTATTATTACTCTCATTTGTTGACTGCTTAAAAGTTTCTAGCCCCTGTTTCTGGAGTTTTATATTTTTGTTAATATTTGAGATGATCAAGATCTGTTTCCTAAGAACTTCAACTGTACATAGGAATGCTATCCTTTTTCACGTATGCCCACATTTTGTTAATTTTATTTTTGCTTAATTTATGCTTATAGAAAAGTTGCAAAGAGAGGACAGAGCTCCCATAGTGATGAAAATGTTTGGAACTAGAGAGATGCAGTTGTTGCAAAACATTCTGAATGTACTACATGCCACTGAATGCCACATTAGAATGGCTACCTTTTTCCTGTATTTGTTTTGTATCAACAACTTACTAAAATGCTCAGACACAGTAGGTTTCCAGCCACCAATTCACTACCTGCAGCCATCATCTGAACACAGTGATATGTTGCCTCTTCAACACTTAGCTTTCATTTGTTTTTCTCTTTGTATTTCATTGATTGGAACTTCCAGGGCACTAATACACAATTACTGATCATAAACTTACTTTACTTCTTTAATACTTAAAGGAGAATTCTGCTATTGCTCCTGGCACAAGGGTCTAAAGTGCATTTTTGCAGGTAAGTTTTGCTGTACATTTAATTTTTTCCTTGTTGATTGATGTGTTTTCTTCCATCCTGAATGAACTTTGCACACACATTTTCTCAGAAATAAGTTTGATTTTGATGATATTAATGCCTTGAGCATGAAGTTGTAAGTAATATCATCTACGGCACCTGAGCGCTTATCTCTGTGTCCACTTTCGTCATTCTTAAATCTCGGTATTTCTGTTCTTTCTCTCTTTTGTTATCCCTTCCCTTAGACTTCTGTCTATTTTGATCTATTCATTAGTGAATGCTAAAAATTAGCTCTGAAATTTATTTTTCAGTTCTAGAGTCTTTCTTTTTTTTTTAGTGCCTTTCTCTTTTTTCTTTATCTGCTTTTATCTTTGCCTGCTAATTTCTACTTTAACTCGGTTTGTTTTCTAAAATTTTTAATGTCGATGCTTTCAAATTTTGAAATTTTTATTTCTTGAGTACAGACTACATCGTTATTCACTTGAAATTATTGAAAAATATACTAGAAAATGAATCAAAACTCATCGTTAATATTACCACTTAAGCATGATCCCTGTTCATATTTTGGTGTACCTTGTTGAAGATAATTATTCCTTTGCAAATATGTGTGTAATTAGAAAAGATCTATATGTTAACTTAATTTCTCCAGCCCAGAGAAGGAGACCAAGGACCTTTTAATAGGAGTATCTGAAATGTTATTTCTCTTTCCCCATGATAGAATTTTGCATTTTTGATCTAAAAAAAAAAAGAGGTCTTAATTTCCTCATTAAAAAAGGATATCTTCATTTTAATTTTTATTTCTTTGATTAATACTAAGAATGAAAAAATTTTTAAATACTTTTTCCATTCCTTCATAGGGATCTTTGATATTTCTATGCCTTTTTCCCAGAAATGCATTAATCACTCTATGATTTATTCTTAAGGTTTTAGAGATTAAAGTTATTAACTTTTATCACACAACTAGATTATTGTTACATTCTAATTTTCTGCATAAAACGTTTTTAACTCAAAAGTTTAGTTTATGATTCCATTATTTATCTTTTCTTCTGTTATTTCCATCAAAGTCATTGAACACTTATTCATACCATCTTTTAAAACCTCCAATGTGTGCAGAAATAAACAATACAAATTAACATGATAAAAAATTATATCTTTTAATCATGATGAGCATAATATTAAATTACAAAAATGTAGGGTTATTCCCTGGGGGAAGGGGGGGAAGGAAAAATAAGAATTTCAGCTCATTATGAATTGGAACAGGGTTTTGAAATTTCAGCCCAATGCAATAAGACATAGGAGAGAAATAAATGTTATTAATTAATATTATTCTAACAAAGTAGATGAATACTAAATTGTGAAATTAATAAGAAACACAAGAAAAGTAACGATACACCTCATCAATAGATAAAAAACAAAAGCTTTCATTATATAATAGCAATAACAGAGATAATGTGGAGAGATATCATTTGGAATAACATTAAATCTAAAATACACTAACTTCTCTTAACAAGAAATGAATGTAATCTACATTTTTTAAAAATTGCACAAATGTTTACTCATATAGGATTGAAATATCATCAGGGAAATTCCTGTTACTTGAATGGGAATCTGAACATGATAAAGATGTCCATTTTTTTCCAAATTAGTTTATAATTTTAATGGAATCACCAATAAAATTATAATGCTATCTTTCTTGTAACAAGTATACATGATTCTATAGTTCCCTGTGAGAATAAAGGGAAAGAGGAATAATTTTATGAAAGACAAAATTAATACTAGATGAGTTTCTCCACTCAACTTTTAAGCATATTATGAAAATAGATAAACATATACAACAAAAACTTTGACAGCCTACTTACAATTATGACACAGATGATGAATTACCAGAATATGAATAAGGAAATATTTTAACTTTTAACAACTGACAAAGGTCATTTATAGATTATCCTAAAAGAAAAAAATATAAAATTAAATTTAATCTAAGCTGTATTTTTTATTAAAAATCTTAGAAAGAAAGTAAATTTGTCCAGAAATCAGCAACATTTAAATAGCCATTTCCATTGGGTGGAATATTTTGATTTGATGAGAATCAGACGATGAAAAATGTACCTAACATGCACTGCTACATGTAAAACTCTAGGATACTACACCATCGAATTTCATGTTTTTTTGAAGGTATATAAAGAAATTGGTATAAAATTGAAATGGAAACAGCGATTCATAATAACAGTGGTTATTAATCATTTTTAGCAGAAGAAGCACCCAAGGTCCAGAGTATTTAACAAGTACACATCACAGAGAGGCAGCACAATGACAAAAAGAGCCTTCCACTGATTGAAAATCTGCCTAGATTTAGGAAATCTTCCTTCCACCATGGATTAAGCAGAAAGGGCAAGAGCAGCCCCCAGGGATGCTGGGGAAGGGAGCGCTGCTTAGGAATGTGGGAACTGCAATGGTGGTGTTCAAACTGTGTGTGCATCAGAATTCCTGAGAGGGCTTGTTAAATCACAGAGTGCCAGATGCATACACCAGGGCCTGACAGTACACATTTCTAACAACTTCCCAAGCGATGTGATGTTACTGTTCCAGGGACTACAATTTGAGACCACTATCCTAGAGACAATCTCCCCAGGTATTGATAGAAGCCACAACTTGTGCACAGTAGGATCCAATGGTTAGCCAAAATGAATGACTTCTTGAGTCACCCGGGTTTAAAAAAAGGATATTGCTCTCATTCTAGAGAATGTTTACTTAGAATGAACTTTGTCTTGCCTTTCCCCCCTCCCTCTGAGCAAACACAGCAGCCCCATGGAAGAAGGAAACCAAACAGGAGAGAAGAACTTTCTCCTCCTGGGATTCTCGGGGAACTCTGACCAGCAGTCCCTCTTCTTTGTGCTGTTCCTCTCCATGTACCTGGTCACAGTGCTTGGGAACCTGCTCATCATCCTGGCAATCATCTCAGACTCCCACCTCCACACCCCCATGTATTTCTTCCTCTCCAACCTGTCCTTTGTGGACATCTGTTTCACTTCCACAACCATCCCAAAGATGCTGGTGAATATTCAGATGCAGAGCAAAGATATCAGCTTTGCAGGCTGCCTCAGCCAGATATTTTTTTTCATTCTATTTGGATGCCTGGACAGTTTTCTCCTGACAGTGATGGCCTATGACCGGTTTGTGGCCATCTGTCACCCTCTGCACTACATGGTCATCATGAACCCCCGGCTCTGTGCACATTTGATTCTGGGGTCCTGGATCATGAGTGTCTTGGGCTCCCTGCTTGAAACTTTGACTGCTTTGAGGTTGTCCTTCTGTACAAACATGGAAATTGCAAACTTTTTTTGTGATCTTCCTGAAGTCCTGAAGCTTGCCTGTTGTGAAACTCTCATCAATAACATAGTGGTTTATTTTGTTACCATTGTCCTAGGTGTTTTCCCTCTGTCTGGGATACTCTTCACTTACTCTCAGATTTTCCTCTCCATCCTGAGAATTTCATCATCCACCGGCAAGTGCAAAGCCTTCTCCACCTGTGGGTCTCACCTATCAGTGGTCTCCTTGTTCTATGGTACAAGCCTTGGAGTTTACCTCAGTTCTGCAGCCACACTGTCCTCTAGTTCAAGTCTGATGTCCTCGGTGATGTACACCATGGTCACCCCCATGCTGAACCCCTTCATCTACAGTCTGAGGAACAGGGACATGAAAGGGGCTCTGGGGAGACTCCTCGGCAAGGCTCTGTATGAAGGGCCATTGCAGGATTCTCTTAAATAACATTATGTGCAATACTGAGGACCAGAAAGCCTAGCCTCTGCCATCCAATATTTTGAATAATTTGCAAAGCAAATCTTTCCTTGCCTTTTCCTTTGAGTTATTACCTGCTTTAGCTATTACTTATAAAGTTATATATTGGATAACACTTTTTACTTTCTAACCAGTACTTTTAAATTTTTGTAAATAAAACCTGTCATATTCTCTGTTATCTTCAGTCATAATTTTTTTTTTAATAAATCAAATTTTACATGTTTAAAATAAATCCTTAAAAGTGATGGGATGTGTTCCTCTGTTGGAAATGTTTCCCTGGAAACTCACTAACAAAGATGTTTTCTGATGTTATGTGAATAAAATTAACTCAAAGATTTCCTTTCTTTTCATTCAATTCACTTTTATTTCAGGCACAATGAATTTACTAAAGTTTTTTACTTTTGGAAATTGAAATTTCAGAACTATATCTCATACATCTTTGCACCCATGATACATAGAACAGTTTTGGTCAGGAGTATATGCTCAGTGAATATTTCCCAAATACAGTGAAAAATGGACAGATGGTTGGTTAAATACGACTCTGGACCAGAAAAATCCTGATTAGATCATTATAAAATGCATACATGTATTGAAGCAATCTGTTGCCAAAAAAATGTACAATGAAAACATAAATTCAAAATTTTCAAAAATTTTACAGCTAGAAAAGAAATGCAAAGATATTGATATTAATAGTAACGACACTCAGTATATGTCAGTACTGTTTAAGCATTTTATAGAAATTTGTGTTCACTATCTATTACCCAATCTCAGGTGTTGTTTGTTTGTTTGTTTAATTTATACTTTTTATTTTTCATTATACACAGTAGTTGATTTTCATGGCCCTTTGCCAATTCCTTCCTTTCCTCCCTCTCTCTACCCCTTTTCCCAACCCCATTAACATCATATCTGTTCTCTTCACTTAACAAGTTCAAGTAATTACTGTGATTGTTCTTTGTTCTATTTATTTATTTGTTTATTTATTTATAGCAGCACAACCAGACTAATATAGTGACTATAGTTAATAACAATGTAGTGAATTTCTCTTTCAAAAATTTTTAATTCACACATTGTAATTATACATATTTATGTGGTACAATCTCATGTTTTGATCCAGATATATGTTGTATAATAACTGGGTCTGGGTAACTAGTATCCCCAACCACCTGAATGGGCTCAGACATCCAGGCACCTGCACAATCCCAGCCACAGAGGCAGCTGCTGGCATCCACCAGAACTACTAAGTCTGACCAGAATTACTGAGTCTACCCTGAAAAAGTGAGTCTACCCAAAACTGCTAATACTATTCAGCCTGCCTGGAACCAAAATTAAAACACCGCGCTAAACAGGAAATGTGTAACAAATCTGTAGGAGGAAGTCTTTCTCCTCAAAAATGACCCCAGAATAAAAGAAGAAGCAAGAGTTCCACTGGATGACTAGATATCAACATAAGGATAACAGAAATATGAATAAACAAGAAAATATGGCACCACCAAAGTAATACTATAATTCTCAAATATCAGATCTCATACAAGAGAAAACACTTGAAATATCTAAACAGAAAATCCAACCAACAATCATTAGGAAACTGAGTGAAGCAAAGGAACACTCAGTTAGATGATACAATGAAATGAGAAAAACCATCCAGGTCATCAGGGAGGAAATTTAAAAAGGAATAAATACCATTAAAAAGAACATAACAGAACTTCTGGAACTGAAAGACTCATTCATTGAAATAAAAACTACAATTGAGAGTGTAAGCAGCAGTCTAGAGCAAGAAGAAGAAAGAATTTCTGATTTAGAACTCAGTTTTTTTGAGGTAAATCAAGGGGGAGAAAAAGAAAAAATTATTTTAAATAATGAAAATCTAAAACCCCTTGTAGACAAACTAAAGCACACAAACATCTGAACCGTGGTTGTTTCAGAAGGAAAGGAGAAAGTAAAATGTACTGAAATACATTCATTGAAACAATAGTGGAAAATTTCCCTGGTGTTTGTAGAGATACAAACTTACAGATCAAAGATGCTGAAAGGTCCTCAGATATATTTCAGAAATATCCTCTCTTGGACACATCAGAGTAAAACATTCAAAAAACAATGAGGAAGAGACAATCCTAAATACAGCATGAGAAAAACATCAAGTCACCTATAAGGGAGTCCCCATCAGTAAAACAGAAGACTTCTCAGCAGAAACCGTACAGGCAAAAGGAGAATGGAATGATATATCCAAATGACTAAAAGAACAAAAAAATGCCAAAGGAGAATACTCTATCCAGTAAGATTATCTATCAGAAATGAAGGGGGAAGGGTATGTTGCAAACAAACAACTGCAGGAATCCGTCACCACACAACCACCCCTACAAGAAATCCTGAAGGGAGTCCTGTATCTGGAGGCCAAAAAAATGATAATCACTGCTGGAGGAAAATGAAGAACACATGTTAAAAATGGAGGCACTCTTCCTCTCCAGGATTTAGACTATGTCAGCAGAAATGCAAATAGACTGGGTCAGCAAGAACTGGGAAGACTTAACTGCAAACCACAGACTTCCTATTGAGTAGCCTAGGAGATGAGGAGGGATGAGAGGGAATCACAGCTGGCTAAAACAAATACATGCCTGTAGACAATAAAGTTGCTTAGCTCATGTGCTAGGTCCCAGAACTTTGTTTCTGGTTTCTGGTTGCCCACCTCCCTAGGCAGCAGCTCAAGGAGTGACCTGAGAAATTGGGGGACTCCTGACAGAGGCTATATAAAATCTTGCCTCCTGAAACCCCCTGGACCGAGAGAAACATGCACACCATGATGAATACACAGGAAAGAACAAAACCCACTGGTAGAACAAAAAACATATAATCTTGCCTCCTGAAACCCCCTGGACCAAGAGAAACATGCACACCATGATGAATACACAGGAAAGAACAAAACCCACTGGTAGAACAAAAATTCAAATGAGAAAGAGAGAGAAATGACATCTAAGTCAAACACTAAACAGGGAAGAAAGAGGTATAAACCATCCCAGGAAAATTGATAAATTGCCAGGAGTAAGACAACATCTTTCAATAATAACCCTAAATGTAAATAGATTAAATTCTCTACAAAAAAGACACAGATTGACTGGATTATAAAGCTAGACCCTAGCATATGCTGTCTACAAGGGATTTACCTCACCAGTAAAGACACACAAAAACTAAAAATGAAAGGACAGAAAAAGATAGACCATGCAAACAGAAACCAAAAATGAGCAGGGGTAGTTATTCTTACATAGAGTAAAAAGGCATTAAATCAAAAACCATAAAAAGGGACAAAGAAGGTCACTACATAGTGATAATGGGATCTATCGAGCAAGAAGACAGAGTAATCATAAATATACACCCACCCAACACCAGACCACCAAGAATATAAAGCAAACACTACTAGACCTAAAGAAAGAGACCCCACGATGATAACAGTTGGAGACCTGAACATACCACTCTCAACCTTGGACAGATCATCTAGGCATAGAGAAACACAGGACTGATATCACACTTTAGAGCAATTTGGACTTGGCAGATACCTACAGAATATTTCTTTGAACAACTGCAAAATAAGCATTCCTCTCATCAGCACATGGAATATTCTTCAGGATAGATGACATGTTAGGTCACAAATGAAGTCTCAACAAATTTTTAAAAATTAAAATCATTTCAAGTATGTTTTCAGATCACCATGGATTAAATTTACAAATCAATAACAAGTGAATCTCTAGAAACCATACCAATACATGGAAACAAAACAATATGCTCCTGAACAACTTATGGGCCCAAGAAGAAATGAAACAGAAAATCAAAAAATGTTCTGAAACATATAAATAAAGATACATCATACCAAAAGATGTCCAAAACGCCCAAAGAAGTACTGAGCAAAGTTTGTTGCAATAAATGCTTACATCAAAAGAATAAAAAGATTTCAAATAAAAAACCTAACCCTACTCCTGAAAGAACTAGGAAAAAAAGAACAGTCCAATCCCAAAATTAGTAGAAGGAAAGAAATAATTAAGACCAGGGCAGAACTAAATGAAAGAGACCCCAAACGTGATACAAGAGGTCAATGAAACAGGGAGTTGTTTTGAGAACAGAGAAAATACGCAAAAGATCAGTTAAGCTACCTAAAAAAAGAAGAGAGAAGACCCAAATAACAAAAATCAGAAATGGAAGAGGAGACATTACAACCAATACCACACAAACACAAAGAATCATTAGAGACTACAACAAATTACTGTACACCACCAAATTTTAAAACATGGAGGAAATGGATAAATTTCTGGACACATACTGCCAAGGCTGAAACAAGGAGAAATAGAAAACCTGAACAGACCAATAACAACCAATGAAATTGAAGCAGTAATCAGCAGTCTCCCTACAAAGAAAAGTACAAGACTGGAAAGATTTACTGCTAAATTCTACCAAAATTTTAAGAGAAATTGACACAATTCTCTCAAAACTATTCCAAAAAATTGAAACAAACACCACTCTCCAAACTCTTTCTATTAGGCCAGCATCATCGTGATACCAAAACCAGACAAAGATACAACAAAAATAGAAAAGAATAGGCCAATATCTCTGATGAGCATAGAAGTAAAAATCCACAACCAAATATTAGCAAACAGAATACAGAAACACATACAAAAAATTATCCACCATGATCAAGTGGGCTTCTTCTAGGGAAGCAAGGATGGTTCAACATATGCAAATCAATAAATGTGACACACCACATCAACAAAATAAAAATAAAATTCTACAATTATCTCAATAAATAGCAAAAGCATTCAACAAAATTCAACATCCCTTCATGATAAAAGGTTTCAGGTAATTAGGTTTTAAAGGAGAGTATCTCAACACAATAAAAGGCATATATGACAAACCCACCTCTAGTGTCATCCTGAATAGGAAAAAGCTGAAAGCTTTTCCTTTAAAAACAGGAGGAATAAGACAAAGACGCCAATTCTCACCACTCGTATTTAACAAAGTATTGTAAGTACTAGCCAGAGCAATCAGGCAACAAAAAGAAATAAAGAGCATCTGTATTGAAAATCAGAAGTCAAACTGTCCCTATTTGCAGATGACATGATCCTATACGTAGAAAAAACCTAAAGATTCTACCAAAAACCTTTTAGAGCAGATTCATGATTTCAGTAAAGTTGAAGGATACAAAATCAACATGCAAAAATCAGTAGCATTTTTATACTCAAATAATGAACTAGCTGAAAAAGAAATCAAGAATGCGAACCCATTCACAATACTCATGAAAAAATTAAAATACTTAGGAATCAATTTATCCAAGGAGGAGAAAGATCTCTACAACAAGAACTACAAATCACTGCTGAAAGGAATTACAGAGGACACAAAAAAATGGAAAGATGTTCCATGCTCTTGGACTAGAGAAATAAACATTGTGAAAATGTCCATACCACCCAAAGAGATCTATACATTCAATGCAATCCCTGTCAAAATACCAATGACATTATTCACAGAAATAGAAGAAATAACCCTAACATTCATATGGAACAACAAAAGACCCCAAAGAACCAAAGCAGTCCTGAGCTAAAATAAAAATAAACTAAAATAAAGCTGTAGGCTTTATTTACGAATATTTTTGTTGCCTGTGTGGAAGATCAATTGGCCATTGTCGTGTGGGTTGATGTCTGGGTTCTCTATTCTGTTCCACTGCTCCAAGTGTCAATTTTTACACTAGTACCATGTTGTGTGGTTGCTATAGCTTCATACTATAATTTTTTTAGTTTTTTTATATTATTTTTATTGGTTATGAATATTCATGAAATAGAACACTGATGTCTCTACTTCTTAATTTCTTAATTTATTTCTTAATTTATTTGCGCATGATTGCTTTGGCTCTTTCGGGTCTTTTGTTGTTTTATATGAATGTCACGGTTGTTTCTTATATTTCTGTGAAGTACGTCATTGGTATTTTGATGCAGATTGCATTGAATGTGTAGATTGCTTCGGGTAGTATGGAAATTTTCACAATGTTTATGCTTCTAATCCAGGAGCATGGAATGTTTAAACAGCTTGACTTCCTAATTTCACAATGGTGAAAGAGCAGTCTCTTCCTTAAATTGTGTCTGGAAAAGTGGGTATCCATATACAGAGGAATAAAATTAGAACCTTATCTCAACCCATGTATAAAAGTCAACTCAAAATTGATTCCAGACTTAAATGCAAGAACAGAATCTACGGAATTACTACAAGAAAACGTTGGGGGAAATCTCTGTGACATTGGTCTGGACAATGATTTTTTTTCAATGTCACCTCAAAAGCACAAGCAACAAAAGCAAAAGTGAACAACTGGGATTAAAGCAAACTAAAAAACTCCTCTAAAGCAAAGGAAACAATCACAGAGTGAAGACACAACCTGAAGAATGGGAGAAAATATTTGCAAACTATACATCTGATAAGGAGTTCCTCAGTCTTAGACTTTGGGAAAAAAAATTTTTTTTTGACTGATAAGGGGATCGCAACCCTTGGCATGGTGTTGTGTGCACCACGCTCAGCCAGTGAGCGCACAGGCCATCCCGATATAGGATCCAAACCCGCGGCCTCGGCACTGCCCCGCACTCTCCTTAGTGAGCCACGGACCTGGCCCAACTTTGGAAAATTTTTGAATCAAGATTGGGATAAGATATTAGGAAGTTAGATCTGAAAGGCAGGTAATTTCATGAAGGAGTAAAAAAGCCTGGATTTCCCTGATGTTTCATCTGGTGTCTTGGGAACAGAGACTCTATAGGGGAAAAAATCATTTCAGTACAGAGCAATGTCCCATAGGAAAATTACATTCTTAGGCCTGTAGTGACAAGAAGGCAATGTGCCTAATGAGCAGGTATGTGGAGCTGTAAATATCTCTTCTGCTGTTTTCCCTCAGCATGTCCAACCTTGGGCTGGATGGTAATGGTTATTTCTTTGGGAGGCCTAAGTTTGACTCAGGGACTGCTGCTTGACCCTTTCTAGCTGTCCTGTCTGGTGACAGAGCTTCAGTCTCCATCATCAACTTTCCAGGAGAAATTCAGATTCCACATGGAGGCCTTCCTTTCATAAAACCAATCTAGGTGAGTCTGAGAGCCCAATTAACATTGCAGGAAGAGTCAGGAAGATGAAAACCATAAACATGTACCTGAGGTCACCTGGGAGCCAATCCAGCCTATCCCAGTGTGGAGAAATTTCTGTGGTTATTTGCTTGCTTGATTAATTAATTAAAAAAATTTGTGTATATATTATGATGTTGCAAAGAGGATGAACATTGAACTCATCCATGGAGGGTGATTGTCAACAATTAAATGATTGTAATAGAAGCCTAATTATAATAGAGAAATGGAGGTTTAACGTGGTTCCAGTAAAAGTAAAACATATATGCAAGGATCTTTGAAATTAAATCAAGATGACAAATAGGGTATTAGATGTGGAGGAATATGTGCTGAGATGAAGGCATTTCTTTTTTGTTTTTAAGATGAGGCAATTTGAATGTTTCCATATTGATGAGAATGGTCCAGACCAATGGATTCCTTTGAAATACTACCTCATGACCTCCATGAGGTCTAATTTTGCAATATTTCTCTCATGCTTGATACTCAAATAAAAATTTTAAAATTACGTAAAAGGTGAAAAGTGGTAAGTAACAACCCCCACTTTACAATTATTTCCCCACTCCCATGTCTGATTATATTTGTGTTTGTTATATTTGTGTTTGTTAGATATTTACTACTTATTACAAATTGCCTGTGCAAGTTCCTTGCCTTTGTGTGGTATATTGGGAGTATTTTTATTTCTGGTTTTTAATGCATTATTTTAAATATATGAATTGGAGCTTTTCAGTGGTTTCGATATTTGTCACTCAGTTCTTTCATGGAAGTATCAATGCATTTGGTGGGTAATGTATCAAAGTTTATAAATGTTCTGTAACTAAATCCATCTATCGCTTACACTGTGTTACTCTTACTGCTTCAACAATGTAGAAAGTTCTTCTGGACCATTTGGCTAAGTAAATTGCTTTCTATATATAAATTTCCCATTTGTTTTCATGCCTCCGTTATTCCTTATTGTGCCTTTTACCTTTTTGTATTAGATTTGTTTCTAAATGTTGCTCAAACTTGGCTCATCATTTGAAAGGTATTTATTATCATTTGACTACAATTACCTTTATCTTTCATAAATATATTTGAATTCTTCTATCCTTACATAAGATGAAGTTATAATATTAGAAACTGCTTCCTCCCCACATTTTACTGCATTTTCTGTTATATGGTTTTATTTCCAAGCCTTTGGCAATTTCATGTTGAATTAGAGACCTATGTTCATCTCATTAAATTACTATTTTATACCTTTATGTAAAGTTAGTTTCTGATTTTCATTCTATTCTGTTTCACACCATTATTTGGAAACCACTACATTTATCCCAATTGCATGCTCACTGCCATTCCTTGGTCTCTAAGTTCTTAGTTTCATTTAAAATTTCTCTTTCTATATTATGCAAATACATCCATACTCAATCGGTGTTTACTGAAATGCATGAGTAGTATCCTATGCACATCATGAATGTTCCTTGGGGTTTGGTGTACATTTGGGCTTGTCTTCCCTTTTCCTTTTTTATTTTATCAATACTATAAAATATTTGGGTATTTTTAGATTAAAATTGTGGTTCTCACCTCGGGGTGATTTTGTCCATGAAGAGATATAGAGCTATGACATTTTTAGCTTTCACCCCGGGGGAGGCACCCTATGGCCAGGGATTCTGATCAATGTGATACTCCAGAATGAGTCCACCACAAAGAGTGATCTGGCCCAGACCTTCAGCAGAGTTGGGACTGAGAAACTTTGAGTTAACAACCACCTGTATTTTTCCTACTAATAGCTGTCTTCAGATTGTTCTCCCAAGACATTGTAACACTTCACATTCCTGCCAGCAAAATCAGACAGTAACCCCTTGTTACCTGTTTAAAAGTTCCATCCCTACTCAGTGAGGCAACTCTTTACTTTTTTTCCAGGCTCATGTGTTTGAAAGAGATTTCTTGTTGTTGTCTTAAACCATGACTGAGTTTGAGCAAACATTCATATATAAAATCACCATCTTCATTTGCTCATTGTTAGTATATGCCACTGTTCTACAGTTATCAGCATCTCAAGTAATTTTACAGATAATTGTTTCTTTGTTGACATTTGGAGGGATATTTTAAACCATAAAATGTTTCATATTTTATCTAGTTGAATATATGTCTATCTTCTTACTTCTGTGTTTCTTGCCTTGGTTTTCCCATCATTCAGATTTTTGTATGTAGCTGTCTAGACATTCATCTAAAAGGCACTGTTTACTATTACACTGAGGTCCTTACGTCCTCTGAATTTTTGTAAGATGTGTGAGTTAGGGGACCAACTTCACTGCCTTCCAGGTAGATATCCATTTATGTCACCTTTAATTCATGCTTTTCCAAATAAATTCAAACACAATCTGGTCCTATAAATATCCTATATATATCCCTAAATATCATATATTTACTGAGACATTTCCTGATTCATTAAACAAATATTGAGTATGGGCCATGTGCCAGAACTTTCCAGGAACATTGTAAATTATATTGTTTTATGTGTAGATCCTTATTGAATTAATAAATAATTAATAGATAACTAAAAGATATTAATTATAATTAATAATTAATAAATATTAATTATGATGAATAAATTATCGATTATAATTGATAATAAATTATTAATTGTATGGTTAATAAAGAATAAATAATTAATGAATAATTTACTTTATACCAGTAAGTTATTGTTATATTATATCTTGTTTCAATTGCTTTTTGATGCTCATTCAATTTTGTTTAACATGGTTGTTTAAAAACCTCTATATTTAACCTGGTTTTACTCCCCCACCCTTCTTTTTATTTCATAACTTCTTCATTAATTTTTTCTACATAATGCACCCATATCCACACATCCTTGAGAAAATACATTGGAAACAAATCAGGTGAAGTCTCTGCTCATTTTTCTCTTGCACAATAAATATTAAGGTACAGAACAATAAAATAAATGTGTGCATGACATAAAATCCTCAGAGATTAATTTTTTGAGAACTTTTTTTCGGTGTAAAAGAGTAGAATTATCATGGTGTGTGCAATATTTCATGGAGTGATGTCAGGGAAGCATTTGTGTGTTGGACAAAGACCAGAACCAGAACTAGGGTGTACCTGCTGGATTTGTGAAACAGATCAAAATTCAAAGACTGAGTATAACAAAGAGAAGATGCCACACCAAAAAAGTGAGAGAGGGGCCTCTGTCATTCACTATGGAAACATAGAAATCTAATAGTTCAAGTAAATATGGAATAAGCACAAGAAGAACTAGTCTTCTGTTTTCATGTTTATTAAAACGCCCACATAAGTGTGTTATTTGTGTATTTCCTTTTTTTGCATTTTTGGTTTCTTCCATTTACTCATTTTTTCTACTGAGATGGTCCATCTATGAGCGTCTTGGCCCCCAAAATATATCATTCTCTTTGTTGTCTGATGCTGTAGACCGGATGCCCCACCTCCAACCTCACTGAAGCTTAAATCTGTTGAGGGTGGGAATCCTATTGTGGTAATTGAAATTTGGAGCCTTGAAGAGGTGATTAGACGGTAGGACCATGCAGTAGTAAATGGATTAAAAATGGTGGTCATGGGTATGCTTTGGAGGGCTTTAAAAACAGGGAGAATGATGAGCTTAGTCCTTTGCTGTCTCTGCTCCACAATTTTCACGATGTGATACCCTGCTGTCACTGTCACCATCACCAAGACCTTCCCTAGCTGTGTTCCTTGGACTTCCCAGCTGCATAAACTGTAAGCAATAATTTTGCTTTCTTTTTAAAATACCCAGTTCCATGTATTTTGATATAAGCAACAGAAATGGACTGATACATCTGGAAAATTTATCTTTGCCTTTTATTATTTCCTTTGGCCCTCAATGCAACATAACATGAGTAAGATTATCCCCAAAACCAATAAAACTTTTTCTTTCTTGCAGTTTCTTGAGGTCTATCTGAGTTTATTAGATGTTTCCCCCATTTAGTTTAAGTGAATTCATCTCCCTCTGTTTAAATGCAGATCTTGGGCTGACCCCGTGGCTCACTCAGGAGAGTGCGGCGCTGGGAGCACAGCTGTGATGGAAGCGCCCATAGGGATGGCCGGTGTGCTCACTGGCTGAGCATGGTGTGGGTGACACTGAGCCAAGGGTTACAATCCCCTTACTGGTCACAAAATGAATGAATGAATGAATAAATAAATAAATAAATAATGCAGATTTTTTGTCTTTCTTAAAACACAGGGCAGAAAATTGCCACTCCAGGGGCCGGCCCGGTGGTGCATGCGCTAGTGCGCCGCTTGGGAAGCACGGTGGCACTCCCGTCGAGGGTTCGGATCCCACATACAGACTGGTTCCCGCTCACTGGCTGAGCGAGGCGCGGGGGCAACACCGAGGGTTGCGATCCCGTTGCCGGTCCCGGTCCAGTACGGGGGCGACACTGAGGGTTGCGATCCATTGCCGGACATGAAAAAAGACAAAAAAAAAAAAGAAAGAAAATTGCCACTCCAAAATACAGCCTCAGGGAGCTGTATTTCAATCAAAGGGCACCTTTACAACCAAATTAATAAAGTGACATGCCACATCTGGACAGACAGACTCCTTGCATCTTGACATTTCAGCAGCTATGAGGCCTCTTCTTTCTTCAACATTCTCTAAGGCCACCTCTTATTACTCCTCTTGCTCATTCCCCTACCTCACTCATTACATGTATGTAGATTTACTAACTGGAAATCTGGGGACCAATTCTACATTCTCTGGGGGATAGACAATCTGATACTGACACCTTGCCCAGTATCCAACCCTTTCTAATAGACTGGGGGCAGGAAAAACATGGTATTAACATGGCCAATAGGACCACATTGTGCTGCTTGTCTGGGTGTGTGTGCATGCGTATACCTTTTGGGGTGGACACAGGTTTCAGTAAAAAGGTGCTGGGCTCAACATATTTGAAAAGATGACTAACAATATGAAGGGCTAAACAGAAGACCACCTGCGGAAATAGAATGAGCAGCATTTCTATCATAGGGGACATTAGCAAACAAATAAATAAAGTGACATGCCAAATCGGACAAAGGGACTCCTTGCATCCTAAACTTTCAGCAGCTACAAGGCCACCTCATTCTTCAACATTCTCTGACACCTCCTCTCATCACTCTCCTCTTGCTCATTCTCCTACCACACTGGCATCCTGTTGTCCATGAACAAGCACCTTCCTCAGGACCTTTGCACTGGCTGTTCCTCCTGCTGGGCACACACTTCTGCAGGTTATGTTGAGACACTTGCTGTGTGTTCTTTCCCATTTGTTCAATTGTCACCTTGTCTGGTGGTCTTTCCTGAATTCCCAGTAAAAAAAAAATAACATCACATCCCCTTTTTCCTTTCTATCTTCTTTTTTTCCTTCACAAAATGTGTCAAAATCTGGCATAGTTTATGGCAGTTAGAAATTTGGTTTTGTTCCTTCTCTATTTTTAGATTGGAGGGACATTTCTTTAATAGCTCTGTTCACTCAATGTCTAGAAATTCCTGGAATGTGCCAAAATACAATTTATTTTTCTCAAGTGCATTAAAGATTTTCTCATTAAAATTGGAGAAAACATGCTGTCAGGAAAAGGCTGAGAGTGGGATGGAAATTCTTAATCAGAGATAGAGTGGGTATCCCTACAGGGGATCACATTCACACACAAAATATAGAAATTACCTTCTTGTAGATTGGAGATTACCAGAGAGGAGGACAGTAGTAATGGGGTGGGGTTGGGGTTGAAAGAATATAAGTGGGAAATAGAACAATACACTAAGATAAGAGGAATATGTCCAAGAGATCTATACTTCAACATGGTGGCATGTTAACGGTGGTAATTTGTACTATTGAAAAATGCAAAGAAAGCAGACATTAAGTATTCTCAGCGTTACAATGATGACTGTTGAGTAATGTATAGGTTAATGGCTAGATTTAACCATATCAAAATGCATATATATTACAAATCATGTTCTACACAATAAATATATAAAATTTTATCTGTCAATATAGAAAGAAAAATGAAAGAATAATAGGAAGAAAGAATTAAAGAAAAAGAGAGAAGAAGAAGGAAAGGAGAACAGGACAGAAGACAGGAGGGAGGTAGAAAGGAATGAAGACAGAGAGAGAGAGAACTTATCTTCTCCCACTTTTTCTGTGAACTTCATCAGGTGGTCCATCTTGCCTGTTCTGACACCTTTCTTAATGACATGGTGATGTGTTTTGCAGCAAGGCTGCTGGGTAGTGGAACCCTCTGTAGGATTCTTTACTGTTATTCCAAGATAGTTTCCATCATTCATGGAATTTCATCAGCTCAGGGGAAGTATAAAGCATTTTCCACCTGTGCGTCTCACCTCTCAGTCGTCTCCTTATTTTGTGGTACAGGCCTGAGAGTGTACCTTAGTTCTGCTGCTGCACAGAACTCACACTCAAGTGCAACAGCCTCAGTGATGTACACTGTGGTCACACCCCATGCAAAACACCTTCATCTACAGTATGAGGAATAAGGATATAAAAAGGGCTCTGAGAAGATTCTTCAGAGTAAAGCAATGAAAGAACCATATTTTCTTTCTTTTTTTATCATGATAAAATTTATAAAACATAAAATTTGCCATTTAAACCATATTTAAACATAAAATTCCATGGAATTAATTACAGTCACAATGATGTAAAACCATCACCTCTGTTTCTAAACTTTTCCATCATCATCACAAACATAAACTCTGCACCAATCAAGCATTAACTTCTCATTATTCCTCTACACCATACCCCACCCTCAGAAGCTTTTAATCTACATCTGTCTCTGAATTTTTCAAATTTATATTTTCTAAAGTGACCCATGATAACTGTATACATTTATTCAGTGCAATGTGATATTTGGGTACATTTATATAGTGTGCGATGATCCTCCAATAGCTGGGGGGCATGAGAAAGGTTCCCTCGGAAAGGCACCTGGACTTTGAGAATGAGACAGAGAGCGAGTCAGGGGAACCTGAGATGAGAAAGGACTGACCTACTGATTCACCCTTAATTGAGGCCATTGTTGGATGCATTGGTCTGAAATGGCAAAAGGGGAGAGTCCTGAGTGTACCCGGTTTGGCAGGTCCAGGAACGGTGGCCGTGGGCCAGTCAACCCAAGCAAGGGGACCATCCAACTGTCCAGCCAAAACCCTTCCCATGTTTCAGCACCATAATGAAGGAAAGTGAGCTGAGACACCAGGTACCAATCGAGCTTTATTAAAGGAAAGGAATCTGCCAGGCTGCACTCAAAATGGGACACAGCACCAGGTGTGGGGGTAGGAGAGCTTATATAGTGTGCAAAGGGATAGCTGATACCATCAAGGAGGGGCATTATGTTAATGTGGAAACTATGTGACGAGGGGGTACTGCACCCTTGCAGAAGCAAAAGGGTTTCTGTTTAAGTCGCAAGGCTTCTCATAAAGGGAAGGGGGAGAGGTTTGGTGCTGGAGTGGAAAACAAGGCCAGCAGCTATTTCGTGCTTATTGTGAACACAATGGCACCGGTCACATCCAAAATCCATCAGTCCTCACTTTGTTTATTGTACCATTTACTATTGCTACATAACAAACTATCTTAAAAGCAAATGGTTTAATATAATGCCTTTATTAACAATTGTGATTGCATGGCAAGGAGTTCATCTGAGCTCTCCTGCTCTCTTCATACATATTTAGTCTGCTGTGGGTTAGCTGGGGAGTCTGCTGATTTTGGCTGGGCTTTCTTATATCTTTGGTACTTGGCTGGCTTTTAGTTAATGTATGGTGGCCTTGCCTGGGACAATGGCTTCTCTTCCACATGTGTTCTGTTTCTACTAAAGGCTAACCTGAATATATTCATGTGGCTGAAGCAGGGTTCCAAGAAATATCAGTAGAAATGCAACAAGGACCCCTCAGGCTGGTTATCAATATCAATATTTTCTAATGACCAAAACAAATTAAAATGCCTAAATCTGGCTCGAGCCTTGAAGGACACCTTCCACCACCTTCCACAGTAGCTGGATGATCTTAGATAAGATAGTGAGGGTGAATGTATATGTTTAATTAGCAGCTATAAAAATTCAATTTCAGGGAGTCTAGCTGACCCAATTGTAAATATTCCTTTTCTACCCTGCCCTTCTAGCTCGCTACTCCTAGGTGAAAAAAAAAAAAAATGAACATTTTTGCTCCCATTTACTGCATAAAGGCCAGAAACATCACATCTAATTAATTGATTAACAGAGCTAGAAAAATGATGCTCCACTGATAGTGTTGATGCCATCCTCATGGATGCATTGCTTTTCTTTTGAATGACCTGAACTTTAATATATTTGTAAAGGTTTCCATCCAGATACTGATGTTTGTTAAAAGAGTCTTTATTGGAGAAAGTGGCACTGGGAATTCAAATAAAAGGAGAGATCTAAAAATTGAAAAGAAGAGGGGAAATTCAGATACGAGTTCCATTGTGAATTCACTGAAAGTAAGGCTTGAGAAGAGATGGGAATCACTAGAATCCACAGGATACCCAGGAGGGACAGAACTAATAGATGTACAAAAAGCTATGCCACAATCCTTTACATTTTCAGACATGTTTCATCACCAGTAAGCCTTCACTTCTGCAGAAAAAATAAAAGAGTGGTTCTTAATTTGTTAAGGGATACACAATATAAAAAGATGTAAATTTTGACAACAAAACCATAAAATGGGGTGAGAGTGGGAGAGTAGTTTTGATATGCAATCAAAGTTATCAGCTTAAAATACTCTGACATATTTATAAATTATTTCATCCAAATTTCATGGTAACCACAAAGCAGAAACCTGTAGTAGATACCAAAAATTAAAAAGTAGTAAATCAAAGCCTTCCACTAGAGAAAATCACTTAATCACAATGGAAAATACAAGCAACAAAAGAAAGAAAGGATCTACAAAACAACTAGAAAACAATTACAAATTATTTACATGGCATTAATTTCCTTGACTGTAAATAACCTGAATTTTCCAGTCAAAAGACACAGTGGCTGAGTATATTTAAAAGAAAAAAATCATACTCTACTACAAGAGATTCACTTCACCTGCAAGAACACACTTAGACTAAAAGTGAAGGTATGAAAAAAGATAATCCATGCAAATGGAAAGCAAATGAGAGCAGGAATAGCTTTATTATATCAGCTAAAATAGATTTTAAGTCAAGAACTGTAAAAAGAGACAAAGAATGTTGCATAATAGTAAATGCACCAATTCATCAAGAGAATATCATCATTTTAAGTAAAGATGCACTCAACATCAGAGCACCTAAACATATAAATAAATTTTAGTAGGTCTGAAGAGAGAGATAGACTATATTACAACAAGAGTAGGGGATCACAATACCCAACTTTAAGCAATGGACACATCATCCATAATAGAAATCGATTAGAGCACATTGACCTTAAATTACACTGTAGGTCAAATGGACCTAACAGACATATACAACACATTTGACAGTAGCAAAGTACACATTCCTCACAACCACATAAAGAGCATTCACCATATAGATCATATGTAAGACCACAGAACAAGTCTTAACAAATTTTAAGATTGGTATCATATTAAGTATCTTTACTGACCACAGTGGTATAAAACTAGAAATCAATAACAGGAGAAACCTTAAAAATTTTACAAATAGGTAAAAATTAAACAACATGCCCCTGAATAACCAATAGGTCAATAAAAGAATTAAAAGGGAAATTTTTTAAAATTTTGAGAACAATAAAAATGAAAACAAAACATACCAAAACCTATGGATACAGTAATAGCATTTCAAATAGTTAAGTTTTTAGCAATAAACATCTATACAGAGAGAGAGACTACAAATAAATAATCTAATGCTACACCTCAAGGACCTAGAAAAAGAAGAACAAACTGAGCCAAAGATTAAAAAGATAAGAACAGAAATGAATGTGATAGACACACAAAAAAGCAATATAAAAGGTGAGCAACATGAGTTGGTAGTTTGAAAAGACGCACAAAATTAACAAAACTTTATCTAGACTAGCAAAGAAAAGCAAAGACTCAAAGAAAGGATAATATAAGAGATAAAACAGGAGATATTGCAACTGATTTCACAGAAATAAAAAAGACACTATAATGGACAATTTCATGCCAATTGTATAACACAGAAAAATTAATACACTTGTGGACACATAGAATCGATCAAAATTGAATTACAAAGAAATGGAAAATCTGAACAGATCAATAACAAGTAAAGAGATATAATCAGGAATAAAATGTGTCTCATGAAGGACAATCTCAGGACCCGATGGTCTCACTACTGAATTCTATCAAACACTAAAAACAAACAAACAAACAAAAAACTAATAACAATCCTCCTCAAACTCTTTGAAAATATTGAAGAAAAGGGCATACTCCCAAACTCATTTTACAAGGCCAGCATTACCATTATACCAAAAACAGACAAGGATACAACAACAACAACAACAAAGACTATAGGTGAATATCCCTGATTTTTACAGATGCAAAAATTTTCAACAAAATATTAGGAAACTGAATTCTACAGCACATTTGCAAAAACCATTCACCACGATGAAGTGGGATTCTTCCCAGGGATGCCAAGAACGGTTCAACATATGAATATTAATAAATGTCATACATCACATTAACAAAATCAGGGACAAAAACCATATGATTATGTCATTAGTTGCAGAAAAAGCACATGACAAAATTCAACATGCCCTCATGATGAAAACAACAAAGTAGATGTATAAAGAACATGTAGCTAACATCATCCTGAAGAAGGAAAAGTTGAAAACTAATACCTGGAAGAAGACAAGGATTACCCACTCTCACCACTTTTATTCAACACAGTATAAATCCCACACAGAGAAATTAGACAAGAGAAATAAAAAGCATTTGAATTGAAAATATATAAAGAATATATACCTAACATCATCCTGAAGAAGGAAAAGTTGAAAACTAATACATTGAACAAAACAAGGATTATGCACTCTCACCACTTCTATTCAGCACAGTATAAGTCCCACACAGAGCAATTACACAAGATAAATAAATAAAAAGCATTTGCAATGAAAAGGATCAAACCGTCTGTTTGTAGATAACATGATTTTATACATGCAAAACTCAAAAGACTCCACAAATAAACAAAAAAAGAACTAATAAGAAAATTTGGTAAAGTTTCAAGATACAAAATCACATAGAAAAATCAGTCATCGTTCTAGAATCTAACAGTAATCCGAAAAAGAAGTGAAGAAAATAATCCCATCTACAATAGCTACAAAAATAAAATAATTATGAATAAATTTAAACAAGGGATGAAAGATTTTACACTGAAAGCTATAAAACATTGATGAAAGGAATACTTTTTAAAAACAAAAACATTTAGAGTTATCCCATGTTCATGTATTGGAAGAATTAATATTGTTATAAATGTCCATACTACTATTAGAGTTATCCCATGTTCATGTATTGGAAGAATTAATATTGTTATAAATGTCTATACTACTCAAAGAGATCCATGGATTCAAAGCAATATCTATCAAAATACCTATGACGTTTTTCACAGAAATAGAAAAACAATTCTAAAACATGTGGGCAACTACAGAAGACCCCAAACAGCCCAAGCAATATTGAGCAAAAGGAACTAACTGGAGGCATCACACTACCTGACTTCAAAATATACTACAATGCTATAGTAACCAAAACACCATGATACTGACATTACAACAGACATGTGGACCAATGGAACAGAACACCATTCAGAAATAAATCCATGCATTTGCAGCCATCTGAATTTCCACAAAGATGCCCAGAACACACAGTGGGAAAAGAACAGTCTCTTCAATAAATAGTGTAGGGGAAACAGTATACCTACATGCAGCAGATCAAAATTAGACCCTTATCTCAAACCATACATAAAAATCAGCTCAATATTGATTAAAGACTTAAATGTAAGAGCAGAATCTATGAAATTACTACAAGAAAACACTGGGGCAAAGCTTGGTGATACCGGTCTGGGCAATGAATTTTTTTAATGTGACCTCAAAAGCACAGGCAACAAAACCAAAGGTAGACAAATGGGACTGCAACAAATGAAAAACCTTCTGCACAGGGCCGGCCAGTGGCGCACTCAGGAGAGTGTGGCACAGGGAGCGCAGCGATGCTCCCGCCGCGGGTTCAGATCCTATATAGGACTGGCTGGTATGCTCACTGGCTGAGTGCGGTGTGGGCGACACCACACCAAAGGGTTTGCGATCCCCTTACTGGTCACGAAAAAGACCAAAAAAAAAGAAAAGAAAAGAAAAGAAAAACCTTCTGCACAGCAAAGGAAAAAAATCAACACAGTGAAGAGACAACCTGCAAAATACGAGAAAAAATGTGCATTCTCTATATCTGATAAGGGGTGTCTCAGGCTTAGACTATGGGAAAGTCCTTACTCAGGGTTGGGTAAAGTGTCAGGAGGTTAGATCTCTGAAAGGCAGGTAAATTCATGAAGGAAGAGTAGAAAAGACTGGGGGCTGCCTGGATAGCTCAGCTGCTTAGAGCTCAGTGTTGTAACACCAACGTCAAGGGTTCACTTCCCTATATTGGTCAGCTGCAAAAAAAAAAAAAAAGACTCATCAGAGTCTTAAAGACTGGATGCTTCTGATATTTATTTTAACCTGATGTCTTGGGAACAGAGAATCTGCAGGAAAAAATTCCTTTTGGCACAGAGGAATATCCCACAGGGAAATAATGTAGTGTAGACAGGGATGAAATAACAAGAGAGAATTGTAACTAATGAGCCGATACACAGAGCTATAAAATATCTCCTCTGCTGTTTTCCCTCATTGTGTGCAACCTTGCTCTGAATGGGATGTGCTTGTTTCTTCTGGAGTCCTAAGTCTGGCTCAGAGACGAATGCTTTACCCTTTTCTGCTGACTTTTCTGGTGCTAGAGTTTCATTCTCCATCATCAGCTATCCATTGAGAACTTCACACTTCAACAGGAGACCTTCCTTTCAAAAAACCAATCTAGGTGAGTCTAAGATCCCAGTAGGTACTGCAGGAAAGGAACAAAAAGAATAAAAGTAATGAATGTGTACCTGAGGTCACTTGAGAACCAATACAGCCCAGCCCAGAGCAGAGAGATTGCTGTGGTTGTTTGCTTGCTTGCTTGTTCAATTGATTCATGTATATATTTATCTTGTTACAAACAGAAGTGAACATTGAACTCAGCAATGGAGAATGATTGTTGACAATTAAGTAATGTTAGGAAGCCTAATTAGAATAGGGAATGAGAAGTTTAAAGTGGTCTCAATAAAATTAGAATATATACTCAAGAATTTCTGCAATGAAATGGAAGTGAAATATAGGGTATTAGGTGTAGAGGGATATATGCTGAAATGAGTGCATTTCTTTTTTATTTTTAAGATGGAGCATATTTGAATATGTTTTCGTATCAATGAGAAAGATCCAGACCAATGGATTCCTTTCAAACCCTACCTCATGCCAGCTGTGCTTGAGGTAAACACTTTGCAGTATGTTCTCCCATGCTACAGAGTCAAATGAAATAGAGGATTTATTTAATAGATGAAAAGTGGTATACTAAAAACACTTACTTTGGAATTATTTCCTTACTCATGAAGTAAAATATGTTTGTGTGTTTGTTAGATATTTACAAGTCTATTGCAAATTGCCTGTGCAAATCGTTTTTCCTTTGTGTGTTGCACTTGGAGTATTTTTACTTCTTTTTTATCACATTCTTTTCAATATAAGAATTCAAGTTTTTGAACAATTTTCATGTTTCTCATTTAGTTTTTTTATGTAAGCATTAATGTATTTAGGGGAATATATGACAGTTCATAAACTTTGTGTAGCCAAATCTGTCTACAAATTATTGTATTTCCCTCATTGCTTTATCAATGCGGGATGTTCTTCTGGATAATGTGGATTACTTAATTTACCTTTCATATATACATATATACATACATACATATATATATATATATATTTCCTACTTGTTTTCACACCTCTGTTATTCCTTATTGTGCCTTTTGACTTTTATTTTATTAGTAGATCTGTTACTAAAAGATGCTTCACCTTCGGCCATCATTTGAATGACATTCATTGTCATTTGACTAAGTGCCGGAGTCCAGCTCCACAGGATTCGTTGGACCTGAATAGGTGGAGTGGATTCAGTGAAAGAAGAAAGACGTGGACCACAGATGTCCAGTGCAAGTGTGGACCATGACCACATGAATCTTGCTTTATTTATATCTTTTTACTTAATTTTTTACACGGTGATTTGTATTTTAATCAAAACATTTCTTATTTTGTTTCTATTGAAAAAGAAAGGTCAAAATGTTCCAAGGCACTCATGCTGTGACAAAAATATCTACTCATGCATCAATAGTTCACCCCAAAGCCTGTGACTTGTGGCCAGGAAACTATACAAAAGCAGCATGTTTAGTTTCAGAACATCAGACTTTCGGTCTGAATCACAATTCTTAACCTTTTAAACTTGCACATAAACTTATATTCTAAATTCCTATTAAATCTTACTTATACTTATATTTAACAATTTAATGTTTTATGTTTTCTATTAATTATTCTAATTCTTAACTAAAAATCACAGTGTCTATAACATGCTTTTTAAATGAAAATTATAAAGTTCTATTGTATTTTATACTACTATTAAAAACTATTACACTTTAATCTAAACAAAATCTATTAATATCAAAACCTTTTTATGTATCTCTACTATTTCACATATCTATCTCTATAACAAAATTTTCTGTTTCCTTGCCAATTGACTCTGGGAACAGTACAAAGAACAAAGTGAAAAATTAAATGATCCTACTCAAACTAACAAAAACACACTATATCATTCTTATTATTACTAGGGAAACTACATGTTCTTTTTAAGTCAAGTGAAACTGTGGGAATGGGGGAAAACAAAGAAATCTGTAACTGGTTATGATCAAATAGTTGTAAACACTGCTGCACTTGGACCCACCGTCTTCCTAGGAGACGTGGAATTATAAAAATTTAACACAATAACTTCATTCCGCACGCACAAGTGTATGATCACAACTATAAGGCCAATTGTTCCAAAATCAATAGGTCAATGCACACACTACTAACAAAAAGATTAATAACAAAATTAAATCAAGCCAAACTATACTGGGAACATGCATCAAAAACACCTTTAGTACTGACAATGCCCTTTAAGTAAACCAGTTAATTTTGATGTATTTTAACATGTCTCTGAGAAACTCCAGGGCCCTCAGAATCTCCCCAAACCATACCAAGCCAAAAAGTTAGCCTGTTTAATTCTGGGAAGCCTTGTCAAGCAACCAATGGTAAACAAACAGGAAATTCCACAGAGCCGTGCCACCTACGTGGGACCCCCTGCAGCCTAGCTGAACAAAGGGTGTCACTCCTCAGGCTCCCATGCCATTCCTATAGCAGGACAGCTCTCAACATCTCCCCCGTTTTTATTTTTTTTTTAAGCAAAAGCTATAGATCAGGTTGGCACAATAAAGACAAAAGGCATTTTGTTAAAACAAAGTATCATTTAGCATTGCAAGTCCTTTTAATTTACTTCCACTGAAAACTCATGATGTAATCATCTCTTAGGGTGGCTGCAGCTGCACCACTCCAGGTGCTGTGAATTGGGTGTAATTAACAATTGTTGAAGTTCCCAGATGGTATTTTGCTCGCCTAATAGTTGATTTTGAGTCCAGAGAGTTTGTTAAAGTTAAAACTGGCCAGGACATTACTGTTTTCAGAGCATCTAGTCTTTTGTCAAATCTTTGATGAATTACAAGTCTTTTGTCTAAGAACAGGGTGTCTCATCCAAGTTACAAACCTCTTTAAAGCCAGGAAAATTTAGAGATCTGTTTTTGTAGAGAAGACTTTTTTCCCCTTATGATCAAGGCATTCCTCATAAAAGCATTGATGATCAATATCTAGATTGGAAAGGTCTTACTTTCCTTTGTATAAATCTCTCGTGTTGGGAAGGCTCTTTCCCAGGTGGTGATTGAAAGAAGCATCTCAGCTCACTTTCTTTCAGTGATCTGTCCCACGTTGCTGGGAAGACTGTTTCCGAGGTGAAGATCTGTCTGTCCCACGTCAGGGGAAAGGATGAACAGTAGGATGAAGCAGCACCAGGCCAAATTTTGGCAACATAAAAAGAAGTCAGCAACATGGAAATGAGACATGTTACCCTATACCCAAAGTTTTAAATTATATCATGTTATAAAGAGAGAGAGAGTTAATTTTCATTGAACTTATAAAAATAGCCATATTGTCATAATAATCATGAGAATACTCAAAGTTACTAAATTTGGGGGGGAATCAAATAAAGAAAAAAACAAATGCTTTTATCTCTGTTTTAAATGACATTTCACCAAACTGTTGTTAGTTATAGAAAGCTGAGGAGAGAGGGAGAGTTTTCTTGCATTTGGAAAACATTAGAACCAGCAGTGTTTTACAAAAAGGAAATCGTAAAAATCCATAATACTTTTTAATTAATTTACCAATTAACTTTTCTTGTTTTGACCTTTGTGAGCAATTTCACAAACCCATTGGTTTCTTCATTAGAATTTTTGAACTTCAGTTTAAAGCTATGAACTTAAAGTTTGTCAGGAAACCACACCTATCAGAGTTTTTTCATGAAATATTTGAAGACATAATATTTTAAAATTAAAATAAAACCAAAATTATGACTGGTAATATTTATATTAAAACAAAAATATTTAAAAACCTTACAGGATTTTGGAACACATACCCATAACACCTTCAGTATTGACAATGCTTTCCCATATAGTCTAATTTATTAAATAAGCCAATTAGTTTTGATACATCTTTTATATATCCTTTGAGAAACTCCAAGGCCCCTTGGAATTTCCCAAAGTTATTTTAAAGTTTCAGAATTTAGTGTTGGAAATCTTGTTAAATAACAAAAGGCTTAAAACATTTAATTGATTAAAATCACTAATTACTTATCATGAAACTTATGATGAAATAAGTTTTTTAAACCAATTATCTGAGGGACAAAACAAACAAACAAACAAACAAAAAACATTTACAACTTTGCCTCAAGAACAGTTAAGTGAAAAAACCTTTAATAATCCTGTTTGATTAGTAAACCCAAACAACAATGTGTGTTGAAAAGAACATTTTTATACATTTACGTTAGTAAATAAGCATCCAATTATCCGAATTATGCAAATTTGGGTAGTTGAGCAAAATTTGGATAAAGAGCAAATTACTCAAAACCCAATTTTAGTGTTTTTTTGTTTTGTTTTGTTTTTGTCTTTTGTCTTTTTCCGTGTCCAGCAATGGATCGCAACCCTCGGTGTTGCTCCCGCGCCTCGCTCAGCCAGTGAGCGGGAACCGGTCTGTATGTGGGATCCGAACCCTCGGGCGGGAGCGCCGCCGCGCTTCCCAAGCGGCGCACTTATCCAGTGCGCCACCGGGCCGGCCCCCCAATTTTAGTCTTAACTAAATTAACCAAATACATATTTATGGTTTCCCAGCCAAAAACTTGGTGTATTAAATCTATACCCTTATCAATTAATGCTTACCAGGCCTATGCGATATTTGGCATAGGTTTCTCTCCACTAGCCATTTTAGGTCCCAGGCTTTAAAAGCTATGTGGAATCCAGAGAAATAAAAGGCAGTATTCACTATCTATGTCTAAAAGATATTGTTTCTCCCAGCATGGCCAGGAGGCAGAGCTGACATAACGAGGAAACATGTTGACCTAGAAACAAATTTAAGTAAAAAGTTTGAATCAAATTTTGAAAATACATTTATCAAAACTTTAGAAAATTTGTCACGTGAACTTGAAAAGTAAACTTATTTAGTGAGCGTGCATTAATTATAAGCCAATTAGGTACCTTGCACATAAAACAATTACACAGAAATGAACATATAGACAAACAAACATATCATACAGCTTACACACGCATATATGCAGACATAAATAACAAGAACAAACAAGGATCTTATAAGTTTTGTTTAAGATGTAAAAGAAAAAGCTCACTAGTAAAAAGGACAGTCAAGTTCAAATTGTGTTTTTTTTTTTCAAAAAACTTATTGGTGAGGCCTCACCTTGCCTAAAAGAAAGCAAAATAACAAGTTTACATTGCAAAACAAAGTATGAAAACCTTTTCAGGAAGATGCAGAGATGATTTTCTTCCTTTAAGAAGATAGCATAGAATTCTCCCATAGAATTTTGTTAAAAATACATACATGAGACCAGAAGAGAGTTTGGAAATCTGTTTTAGATAACCAAGTGGATGCGAGAAAATTTGAGGCCATCTAGTTAAACAGGTAGATCTAGTCTAGTTTTTGTTTCTCAAATGAGTTATTGAGCTCAAGAGCTGAGCTAACAATCAGAGATGAAACCATTTGACTCTTCAGGTTTTTAGGAAAAAAACAGCAGACCCAAAAGGGGTCTGGTTGGCACCATGGCTGTTTTCTTCACAAAACTCCAGAGTCTTCAGAGAAAAAGAGTAGCACATGCAGTCATGAAAATAACCACTGCTTATCAGAAAGGAGAGAAGCATTGTGCAGATGAGAAAGAAAAACACGCTCAAACAATACCAACACTGTAAAGAAATATTAACTTCTTTTACTTTAGATCTTTTTTTTACCACAAATGGCCAGTCGGCATATGAGGGGTAGAAAGAATCATAAACTGCCAAATCTCTTTGTATTTAAGCCAGATTACTTTACTTTTAAAAATCTTTTTTGAAAAATTCTAACACCTGGAAGGCTTGTGACGTCAACTGTCTGGGTGAGCGAGGGTCAGGATCGCCCTTTAATATATCAAATAATGATTGTAAGTCTGCAGTAATTAATTTTAAATATGGTCTAATCCAATTTATATCACCCAAAAGTTTTTGGAAATCATTTAATGTGGTAAAATTATCAATTCTTAACTCTAACATCTGAGGAGTAATGAAATCTGTATAAATAACTCGCCTAAATAGAAAATTAGTGGTTGAACTTGAATTTTCTCTGGAGCCACCTTAAGGCCAAAAGACTGCAAATCAAAAATCAATTGGGTAAGGGCATCCTGTAAATAGGCCCTCTCCTTGTGAGACAGAAGAATATCATCCATATAATGAATTAAATAAATTAAGGGAAAATCTTTACAAAATTGTTGGAGAGCCAAATCTATAAATTTCTGACAAAGTGTAGGACTATAATCTGTAACTGCATATTTTAACTCCTTAAGTAACTTGTAGGGCAGTGGCTCCCATCTAGGCTCATCCCCCTCATAAGATGCAGGAAACAAAAGAAATCTCCTTCCTTTTAGGCCTCTTTTAAAGCTCCCTCAAGGCCTTCTTCATAAGCCTTAAGGTGAGACTGAAACTTTATTTTTAATTTTGGCAGACAGCGGAGGGAGATGTTATTTAAAGATGGCTCATCTGGATAATGATATTTCACAGCTTCTATATCTAATTGAGCTGGTTCCTCAGGAGATAAGCGATCTCCATCATCATTGTTAGTATGTTTTCCTTCATTTAAGGAATCATTGGTTAAAGTTAAGTTGGATTTTTTTTTCCCTCTAGAAGAGGCAACTGGGAACAAATTTTCTTTGGACCCATAATTTGATTCCTTTGTATGAGACAAAAGAGGACTTTTCTTCTGAGGTGATGCAGAGGGAGCAGGAGGAGGATAAAAAGACTCATTTCCTATATGTAGTGTTTGTCTTAAAGTGCTCCAAACAGAGAAAGCAAACACTGGCACATCTGCTCTCCCATGACTTTGATGCCAATGTGACTCATTTCCTATATCTAGTGCTTGTCTTAAACTGCTCCAAACAGAGAAAGCAAACACTGGCACATCTGCTCTCCCATGACTTTGATGCCAATGTTTCTGTTGTTCCCCACCTGATCCCAGCTTTCCAAATCTAATGTTCCTTCATTGGGAAACCATGGGCTCACTGTCTGAACAAACCAAAGAAATTCCATCAACTGTTTCTTACTAAGCTTAATGCCCTTCTAATGTAAAGCATACTTAATAATATCTGCATAGAGACTCCTCTCGTTGGAGGCGGCCTGTCCCATTTTCCAGGACAGATGAAATTTAACTTATTTGAGATACGTTCTGCCTTGTACGCACTCTGTCCTATTCTTTCCAGAACAGAGGGTGCTAACTTCTCAAAAGTCCTGACTATTCACCCCTCACTTTCCTGGTCTACTACCAGGGAGTCTGCAGCACCCACGGGTGGAGGCCTATCCACATAAAACAAAGAAAGACTTACCTAATTCAGGTCCCTTGTTCGGGCTGTCAACAGGCTACAACATTTATTTTCAGTAACTGTTTACACTGCGTTGTGGTTAGATCAGTATAGTTAGCTTATTCATCATTACAATATGAAATCCTTCTTTGTGTCCATTGGCCAATTCCTCATTAACTCCCTCACCTCACCCACCCCTCCCTTTTTCCAGCTCTAGTTCTCTAAAAGTGAATGTGTTACTGTGATTAGAAAGAATTACTGAGTTTGAACAAAGGCTTATTTATATTATCACCATTTTGACTTGCTTACTATTATTATATGCCCATTTTAATATAGTTTACAGCATTTCAAATTATTTTTACAAATTATTGTTTCTCCATTAACTTTGGGGGGGGGGATGTTTTTGCCCATAAAGTGTTTTGTATTCTGTCTAGTTAATTATACATCTATCATCTTATTTCTGTGTCTCTTGCCTTAGCTTAGATGTTTCCCACACCTGTAGATTTTCTATGTAATTTTCTAGATATTTCTGTAAAATTAGTTGTTTACTTTCACCCTGAAGTATTTAATTCCTCTAATTTTTTGTAAGTTGTGTGAGGTATGGGACGAACCTGATTTTCTTCCAGGTAGATAGCCATTTATGTCAGCTTTAATTAATCCTTCTGCAAATAAATTGAAATACAATGTGGTCATATATTAAATGTATATTATTAGTGACACTTATTTTGTGATTCATTCAACAAATATTAAGGGGGCATCTACCATGCACCATAGCTTTCTAGAAACATTATGTATTATCTTCTTTTATGTCTAGATTTCATATCAACTTAATTAATTCATTTTATATCATTAAATTATTGCTATATTATACCTAGCTCCAGTTCATTTTTGATGTTCATTCAATTTTGTTTAATACAGTTGTTTAAAAACCTATATACTTAACAGAGTTTTATTATACTGGCATTCTTATTTCATAACTTCTTTTCTTTAATTTATTTCTATATATTGCACACATATTTGCATACCTTCAGGAAAATACTAAACTAAGCAAAGCAGGTGAAGTCTCCGCTCATTTCAATCTTGCATAATAATGATTAAGATACAGTACAATAAAATAAATATGTGCAAGATATAATGCACTCAAGAATTAACTATATGAAGAAGATTTTTTAGTATAAACGGAAGAATTGTCATGGTGTGTGCAGGATTTCATGGAGTAACATCAGGGAAGGCTTTGCATGTTGGACAAAGACCAGACCAGGACTAGACTGTGCCTATTATATTTGTCAATCAGAGATCAAAACCCAAAGCTTAAGAATACCCCAAAACCCAAAGCCTAAGAAGATGTCAACCAAGAAAAATGAGAAAGGAGTCTCCATCATTCACTAAGGAAACAATAAAAACTAATCAGTCAAATAAATATGGAGTAGGCACAGGAAAAACAAGTCTTCTGCTTCACGTAAAAATGCCCTAATGGTGTGTTTCTTAGTCTATTTCATTTTTTGCATGGTTGATTTATTCCATTTGAACACTTTCTTTCTATTAGGTTGTGAACACTTTTTTTCCATCTCTAAGTGTCTTGAGCCTGAAAAGATATCATTGCATTGTTCAGCAAATTTACCTCTTTCTTTTATTATTTTTGCTGGACCTCCAAGTGGTATAATAGGAGTTAGATTGTCTCCAAAAGCAAAGAAGCTTTTTTGATATTGCAATTTCTCAGACATAACTGAGCATTTTAGATCTTTTTTTTTTTTTTTTTTTTACTGTGTTAGTTCAATGAATTCCGTTCTGTTTACTGGCAGATATTTCAAGTTTCTTTAAACACAGAGCAGAAAATGTCCATTCCAAAGTGGAGCCTCAAGATTACATGTGTACAGGAGATTCACAAACTGGAATTTCTGGGATGAATTCTACATTCTCTAGGGGAGAGAAAGTCTGATATTGACCACTTGCCTAGTGTCTACTCCTGTCTAATACTGTGACTGGAGGTATGAAGAACATGGTATTAACATTGCCCAAGCAGGCCAGTTTGTGCTGAGTGTGTGTGTGTGTCTGTGTGTGTGTGTGTGTGTGTGCGTGCATGTGCACGTGCAGCTTCAGGAAAGAGCACAGGCTTAATAGAAAGGGCCCTGGGCTCAACACATTCCAAAAGATAACATAATAAAAAGCAAAAAACTCAAGACCACCTATGGAAATAAAAAGGAGCTGCATTTCTATTACAGGACATCTTTGCAACCAATTTAATAAAGTAACATGCAATATCTAGGCTGAGGGATGCATTACGTCCCAAAGATTCAGCAGCAACAAGGCCACCTCTCATCACTCTCCCTTTGCTCATCCCCCTGCCACACTGGCTTCCTTGTCGGCCATGAACAAGCACCTTCCTCTGGGCCTTTGCACTGGCTGTTCCTCCTGCTGGGAACACACTTCTGCAAGTGACGTTGAGACTCTCACCCTGTCTTCATTATGGTCTCTGTACAATTGTCACATTGTCTTGTGCTCTTTCCCAAATTCCCAGAAAAAAAAAAATAACACCACACCCATTTTTTCCTTCTTATCTTCTTTCTTTTTCTTCACAAGTTTTTTCACCATCTGAGGTAGTAAATGGCATTTTAGAAATTTGCTCATTTTCTTTCTCCATTTTTAGATTGTAGGGACTTCTGTTTTATAGCTCTATTCATCCAATTTATTCAATTTATTTTTCTCAAATGCATTACAGAGTGTCTCATTATGACTGTAGAAAACATGCTATCGGAAAAGGCTGAGAGTGGGATGGAAATTCTTAATCAGAGATGGAATGGGTATCCCTAAAGGGGATCATATTCACAAGCAAAATATAGAAATTACCTTCTTGTAGAATTGAGGTTACCAGAGGGTGGGGCAGTTGCAATGGGGTGGGGTTTAGATTGTGGGGATATACGGGAAAAAATAGAACAAAACTCTAAGTGAAGAGGGGTAAGTTCAAGAGACCTATTGTGCAACATGGTGACTATAGTAAATTATGATAAATTGCATTACTGAAAAATGCAAAGAAAGTGGAAGTTACATGTTCTCAACCTTGAAATGATGACTGTGGACTAATACATAGGTTAATAGATACATTTAGCCATTTAAAATGTATATATATATCTTCAAACATTCTTGTACACAAAAAACATATAATTTTATATGTCAACATAGAAAGAAAGAAGGAAAGGAGGAAAGAAGGAAAGAGACAGAGAGACAGGAAGGGATGGAGAAATGCAGGGAAGGTGGGAGGGTGGTAGAAAGGAATGAAGACAGAGAAAGAGAGAAGTTAACTTTCTGACTGTAGAAAAATAATGATAGCATTTCTGATCAGTGAGTACTACATGCTTATGTCATGGTGTCTTTCTCTTTTCTATGTAGTCACATCAATGACATGGAACCAGAGACTGATACATGAATTTCAGAATTCCTTCTTCTGGGATTTTCAGAGGAACAAGAATTGCAAACCTTCCTCTTTGGGCTGTTCCTGTCCATGTACCTGATCACTGTGCTCGGAAACCTGCTTATCATCTTAGCCACAATCTCTCGGACTCCCACCTCCACATGCCCATGTACTTCTTCCTCTCCAGCCTGTCCTTTTCTGACATCTGCTTCACCTCCACCATCATCCCAAAGATGTTGGTGAACATACAGACTCAGACCAAAGTCATTACCTACGAAGGCTTCATCACCCAGATGCACTTTTTCATACTCTTTGTAGGGTTGGAAGACTTTCTCCTGACTGTGATGGCCTATGACCATTTTGTGGCCATCTGTCACCCCCTGCACTACACTGTCATCATGAACCACTGGCTCTGTGTGTTGCTAGTTCTGGTGACCTGGATGATGAGTGTCCTCCATTCCCTCTTACAAAGCTTCATGGTGTTGAGGCTGTCCTTCTGTACAGACTTGGAAATCCCCCACTTTTTCTGTGAACTTAATCAGGAGGTCCATCTTGCCTGTCCTGACACCTTTCTTAATAACCTGGTGATATATTTTGCAGCAGGGCTGCTGGGCAGGGGAATCCTCTGTGGGATTATTTATTCTTATTCCAAGATAGTTTCCACCATTCATGAAATCTCATCAGCTCAGGAGAAGTATAAAGCATTTTCCACCTGTGCATCTCACCTCTCAGTTGTCTCCTTATTTTATGGTACAAGCCTAGGGGTTAGTTTTGCTGCTGCACAGAACTTGCGTACAAGTGCTACAGCCTCAGTGATGTACACTTTGGTCACACACATGCTTAACCCCTGCATCTTCAGTCTGAGGAACAAAGAGATAAAGAGGGCTCTGAGAAGATTCTTCAGAGGAAACAAATGAAAGACTTTTTTTCCTTTCTTTGTCATGGTAAAATGTATATAACAAGATTTGCCATTTACATCATATTAAAAAATAGAATTATATAGAATTAATTACATTCATGGTGCTGTAAAATCATCACCTCTATTTTTAAAATTATTCAAAATCATCCTAAATATAAACTCTGTACCAATTAAGCATTATTTTCTCATTATTTGTCTCCCCACCCCCTCAGTTTTTGGAAGACACTAATCCATTTCTGCCTCTCAATTTTTTTAATTTGTTTTTTCTTAAATGACCCATGATAATAATTATATATTTACAGAGTACAGTGTGATGTCTGGGTGCATTTACACAGTTAGCAGTGATCATTACAGGGTAATTAATATGTACATGAACTCAATCATTTGTTATTTCTTTGTGTTGGGAACATCCAGAATTTTCCTTGCTGCCTATTTGAAATTATACAAATAAATTGTTACCTGTATTCTTCCTACATTGGTAGAGAACACTAGATCTCATTCATCCTATCTACAATTTTGTATCCATTGATCACCCTCTCTCTGTAATCCCTCCAACCTTCCCTTATATAACAACTGTTATATAACCACTACATAGTCTATATAACCACTATTCTACTCTCTATTTCTGTAAGATCAACATTTTTAGATCCCACATACGAGTGAGAACATGGGGTGTTTCTCTTTCTGTGTCTGGCTTGTTTCATTTAACAAAATCATCTTCGAGCTCATCCTTGTTGCTGCAAATTACAGAATTTCATTCATTTTAATGTCTGAGAAGTATTTCGTTGAGTATAGACACCTCATTTTCTGTATCCTAACATCTAAGGATGGATATTTACATTGATTCCAATATTGGCGATTGTAAATAAACCTGCAATAAACATGGGAGGGCAGGTGTCCATTCAGCATGTTGATTTCTGTTCCTTCAGATATATACCCACTGGTGGGATTTTTTGGATCATATGTTACTTCTGTCTGTAGTTATTTTGAGAAACCTCCCTTCAATTTTCCAAAATGGCTGTACTAATTTACATTCCCACCAATAGTGTATAACACTTCCACTTTCTCCACATCTTTACCACTATTCGGTATTTTCTGTCTTTTTGATAATAGTCACTCTTAATGGAGTGAGATGATATCTCAGTGTGATTTTGATTTGCATTTCAATGATGATTAGAATTTTTTCGTACACCTGTAGGCCATTTGTTTTTCTCCTTTTGAGAAATGTCTCTGCAGCTCATTTGCTCATTTTTTTTAATTGTGGCAAAACATATATATAAAATAAAGACCATCGTTTTAAGCGTGTTTATACATACAGTTGAGCCATCTGCCTGACTGATGGCACCAGTGCACCCTACAACTCACCGGCAGCAGCACTCCCTATTGCTGCCACAGACTCCAGTTTTGAGAGAGTGGCCCACGACACCCACCACCACAGCCACTGCAGCTGCAAGGGTGGTTTGCTGCCACAACCACCTTATAGGCTGCCCACTGATCACTCATTGGCATAGACAGAAGGAAAGGCACCACTGGATCTCAGGTAAAGAGGTGAGTGACCACCAACCCAAGACCCACTGACCCAACCCACAGGGAGAATTATTCTCTCATATGTGGTGTCACACCATGGTTTGGGAGGTATGTGCACAGACCATGGGACTGTCTTCATCTGGGGAAAGACACACACAGTACCCCAAAAAGTATGCAAACCCAGGGTAACCAAATAGAGTTAGGAAGAAAATACCCAATCACCACCAACCAACCCCCCAACCAGGAGAAGCAAGGTCCCAGGAGGAGTCTCTGCCTATAAAAAAGATGAAATAGAAAACCCACCCAGGGTAGCTCATTAGAACTGAGGAGCACCAGTATACCCCACTATCATCATCAGAGACTGCCTTCCTCCAATGCATGTTCTTGGCTCCTTTGTTGAAAATCAATTGGTCATAGGTATGTGGATTCATTTCTGTATTCTCCATTCTGTCCCATTGGTCTATGTGTCTGTTATAGTGCCAGTAGCATGCTGTTTTGATGACTATCACTTTGTAGTATATTTCAAAGTTAGGGCATGTGATATATCAATATTTCTGTGAAGTATGTCATTGGTACTTTGATCAGGAAAGCATTGAATCTGTACATTCCTGTGGGTAGTGTGCTCATTTTGATCATATGGATTCTTCCAATCTATGGGCATGGGGTGTACTTCCTTTTCTGTGTGTTTTCTTTGATTTCTTAAATCAGTGTTTTAAAGTTTTCATTATAGAGATCATTTACCTCTTTGGTTAATTTATTTCTACGTATTTTTTTTGGTTGTTATTGCAAATCATATTGCTTTCTTATTTCTTTTTATACTAGTTTGTTGTTGGCATATAGCAACACAACCAATTTTGCTATGTTGATTTTGTATCTTGCAAGTTTACTGAACTTGTTTATCAGGTCAAAGAGGGTTTTGGCAGAGTCTTAAAGTTTGTCTCCCTATAACAATATGGCATCTGCCAACAGGGACAATTGGTTTTTCTTCTTTCCAATTCAAACACTCTTTATTTCTTTCTCTTGCCTAATTGCTCTTCCTGCAAAAGAGGGATTCTGGAAAAAAAGAAAAAAAGGAAATCTGTTTATGATAAGATAACTGCACCCCCGTGTTTCTTCCAGTACTATTCACTACAGCAAAGATATAGACTGACCTATGTGTCTCCTGACAGAAGAAAGGCTAAAGAAGCTGTGGTATACATACACAAAGGGTTTACTCATGGGCTTTCAAGCACTCTGCCCTCTGTGAGGGGACCTAGGAGGAGGACCCACTTCATGATCACAGCACCCTGTCTCCCAGGAACAGGGCATACTAGACCTTCCTGTCCCAAGAAATCTTTCTGGTGTCACAATGAGATTAGTAAATGTGGAAATGAGACTTAGTCAATGACAGCTGCTATCCATTGAACATCTGTGCCAGGTAATTTTCAATGAGCTTTAAAATATTATTTTCTTACATAAACTCCATAAGATAGGTGGAATTTCTAAAAGTTTCATTTCTTGTCATGAAGGTACTTCTCAAGAGGCAAACATCATTGTTTATGCAAAGGCTGTGCTACCAATTCAACATTTGATCACTTTAAGCCAGACCTGAGGTGGGTGGTAGGATGCTTGCTGAGCAAGTCCTCAAAATACTTGGGGCTGACTTTAACACTGCACCACAGCGTTGCTCCTCAAACAGTGGTCCATAAACAGGTCTGGAAGCACCAACATCAAGAGGGAAATAGTTACAAATGCAGAACACTGGGGTCCGTCCTGGACCTCCCAAATCAGAATTGGCACTTGAAAAAGAACCCCAGGGGATTCATATACACAATGAAGGTGGAGATTCTCTGGTCTAGAACAGTCTTTCAAACTCTTCGGTGTTGATGTATGTGCTGAATAATTCTTTGTGGTTGGCAATAGTATCATGAGTAGCACCCTAGGCTTCAATCCATTAGATGCCAGTAGTACCTCCCCAGTTGTGACAACAAATAATTTTACCAAAAATTTCCAAGTGTATTATGGAGGCACAATCACCTCTCATTGAGAACCACTGACCTAAGGCAAAAGAACTGGATACACCATCCTAAAATTCAAACTAAAGTCCATCAGTTACCTTGTTCAAACTTTGGCCAGATTACTTAATCCTTCTAAGCCACATTTCTGAAAATGTAGAATGAACTTTATCATAGTGTTGACTACATAGGAGGGAGTTTTATAAAAATTAAATAGAGGACTACTTAGAAGGTGCCATTCTCAGTGCGATGTGCACAAAAATGTCTGAATGTACCTGATATAATTATCAAGCCTTTCATAAATAAAGGACTAAATGACAGCTCTGAACTTATAAGTGTGGAGTTTCTAATTCTTTCTGCAAAATTGTTGTGAATCAAAGAAATGTATTACCCATGTTTAAAATCAGAGGGTCACAGTTGTTGAAAGGACAATAATTTTCTGGAGATTTCTGGGGCTGTGTCTCACTACAAGTCAAGGCTATGGAGACCCAAAGGATATAGTCAAGACAGATTGGTTAGTCTTAGACTGTAGCCAAAACATTAAGTCAGGGATGGTATAAGGTTGTGGGAGGTGAGACCTCTAGAACACAGGAGAGTTTATGGAAAAGGAATAATAAAGACTGGATGCACCTGATTTTTAACCTGGTCTCTTGGGGACAAAAATCTGCAGGGAAAGAAGCCCTTTCTGTTCAAAGCAATATCCCACAGAGAAATGATATGCTCAGGGTTTAAAGTAGCAGTTGAGAGATGTGCCTAAAGAGCAGATGTATGCAGCTGTAAATATCTCCCCTACTGTTGTTCCTCAGAGTGTACCACCGTAGGCTGGAAGGGACATAGTGGTTTCTTCTGGAGTCCTAAGTCTGACAAGGGGACCGATGCTTGATGACTTACTGCTGTCATGTCTGGTGACACAGTTTCAGCCTCCATCATCAGCCATCCAGGGAAGAACTCGGATTTTCACACAAAGACCTTCCTCTCAGACATCCCACCTAGGTGAGTCCAAGAGACCAGTGGGCACTGCAGGAAAGCTTCAGAGAGAACGGAAACCAAGAATGTTTACTCGAGGTCACTTGAAAGCCAATTCAGCAAAGCCCAGGGACCAGAGATTTCAGTGGTTGTCTGCTTGTTTGATTAAATAATGAATTAATGTTTTTATTTATGATGCTAAAAAAAAATGAAGTGTGCATCGAACTCATCAATGCACTAGTCATGATTGAAATTTAAGAGTAGGTAATGAAAGCTCAATTAAGAGGGGATTGTAGGCATGACATTGTTCCAGTAGAAGTGCAACATGTGTCCAGGGTCACTTCCCATTCCACGGAGTAGAGAAATATGTTATTAGATGGGGAGAGATATACTGTGATGTGAGGGTATTTCTTTTTTATGTTTAGGATGGGATATATTTGTGTACGCTTGCATAGTGATGAGAAAGATGCCGAACAATGGATTCCTCCCAAATACTACCTACTAAGAGCTGTTCATGAGGCACATATTTTGCAGTACCTACCCTCATGCTAGATATGGCTATTTTTAAAAATCACTTAATATGTTTTTTTAAAAAAAAGAAGTGTACTAATGAGCTTTGCTTGCAATTATTTCCTTACTTCTGAGTCTGAATATATTTGTGGACTTGTTAGATATTTACTTTGTCTAATCCAAATTGTCTCTGTGAGTTCTATGCTTTTGTCTAGTGATGTCATTTCTGTTTTTGATTGCATTTTTCAAATATAAGAATTGGATTGTCAATGTGTACTAAATGGTGACCCATGATTTACAGTTACATAGAAGAAGTAAGTTCTGATGTTCTTTTGCATAGTAGGAGAGCTATAGTTAACAATAAGGTATTACATATTTCAAAATAACTAAAAGAGAGGTTTTTGAATGTTCTCATAACAAAGAAAGAACATATTTTCAAGCTGAGGGAAATGCGAATCACCCTGATTTGATCATCACAAGATATACACATATATGGAAACATCACCTTATACCCCATAAATATGTATAATTATCACGTGCGAATCATACATTTTTTAAAAAAGAAAGAACTAATATGAGATGCAAAAAAAACAAAAAGAATAGAATTTCAGTTTTCATCACCTTTGTTGTGTACTATCTACTTCTTTTGTGGGTTATCTGGGGAATGTATAAAAGTTTGTAATTTTGTGTGGTAAAATTTATCCTTCAGTCACATTTTATTTTCCTTATTGCTTTTAAATGTACAAAGTACATCTGCAGTATCTGAGTAAATAAATCACCTTCTCTATGTATTTCCAATGTGTTTTTACATTTCTGTTACTCTTTAATCTGCCTTTCTTCCTTTTGTGATTAAATCTATTTCTACTATTTACACTTCCTTCAGCCCTCAATTGAAAGGTATTCTTCATCCTTATACTAAAGATCACCTTTATATTTCATAAACATATTTGATCCATATATCTTTATGTAAGATAAATTGTAAGATTAGATGATTCTAACTCAATTGTAGGATATATTCTCTTATGCATACGTTTTTGCAAATTGAATTATTAATCCATGTTGAAATCATTAAAATATTGCTTTTTTATTTCTTTGCTTTAGTTATTGATAAACTTTTCATTTTGGTTAATGCCATTGATTTGAAACGACCCAGTGTTAGTCTCCTGCCATTTTTTTTTTTAATCTCACAACTTCTCTTTTTCTTAACATTTGCTTCTATATAATGCACATGTATTCAGGTACCTTTGTGAAAACACAAAGGTGGGAAGAGCTGGTGAAATCCTGGTCAGTTAGATCTTACATTATAATGATGAAGACAGAGCACAATGAAATAAATGTGGGCATAGTGCAATGCCACCAGGCATGAATTATATGAAAAATGTTTTTTCAGTGTAAAAGGATAGAATTGTCATGTTCTGTGCAGGATTTTACAGAGTAACATCAGGGAGGCTTTGCAAGTTGGATGAAGACCAGAACCAGGAATAGAATGTGCCATGGGATGTGTTAGAAAATATATACAGAATATCAAAACCTAAGAATACCGAAGAATAGATTTCCCCAAAAGAAAAGGAGGAACAGGCAGCCTTAGATACAATCAGAGCATACAAAAACCAATTGTCAGAATGAAGGTGGAATAGGCAGAATAACAAATGGTCTTCTACCATTTTAGGTAGTAAATGGGCAGATTTGGTTGTGTTTTTATATTTCCTTTCATGATGTGTTACTTTATTCCCTTTGTTCATTCTCTCTGTATGATTGTTTTATCTGCAAAGTTTGTGACACCAAAAAGATAGCATTACTTTAGTGTTTTAGACAAACATGTTTTTCTGTTTTATTATTTTTTCTGGGTATGAAAGGGATATAAGGTTATTTGGATGTGGACATAACCAAGGAAGCTTTGCCTTTTTCACAGTCTCTCAGGAACTACCTATGGATATTAGATATTTTTTCCCCATCAGGTCTATTTAATTCCCCTCCCGGTGTTGATGAAACAGATTTTTTACATATATTTCTTAAAACAGAGGGCAGAATGTAGCCATATCAAAATGGAAAGATAATTTGAAAATGAACACATGCCTGGTATTAACTCATCTGTAGTAGGTTACCAGGGGTCAGAAGAATATGGTGTTAATATGTCCCTAGAAGTCAAAGTTTGTTTTATGTGTTTTCATGCTCTGTGTATGTGAATGCTGTGTGTGTGTGTGTGTGTGTGTGTGTGTGTGTGTGTGTCATAATACAGAGGCCAGAACTCAGGGCAACTTATGGAAATAACAAGCAAATGCATTTAAATGCAAGAGCACATTCTAAGCCAATTTATTATAGTGTAAATACAACAAGACCTGGAGCGAGGGACCTTCTGAGTCTTTCAATTTCAGCAGCAGTAAGGCCACCTCATTCTTCAACATTCTCTGACCCCATCTCCCATCACTCAGCTCTTCCTCATTCCCCAGCCACACAGGCTTCCTTGTAGGCCTCAGACATCTGAAAAAAGCATCTTCCTACAGATGTTTCCACTGGACATTCCTCCTTCTGGGTACACTCATTCCCAAATATCCTTTTGGCTCCTGTCTTCTCTTCCTTGTGGTATTTTTTCAGATGTGACCTTGTCTGCTCATCTTCCCTGAATGCACAGTCAAAAGTCACACTTCCACCCACTCCCTCTTTTTTACCTTCTTTCTTTTTCTTGATAGCACTTATGACCATCTGAATAATATATGATATTTCTTATTTGCTTGCATTCTTTCTACATATTTTACTGTTGAAATTTTTATTGTTCTATACGGTCCAGTCATAGTTTACACAGTGCCTGGAACATGGAATATATCCAATGAGCATTTCTAAATGATTGAAAGAATTAGTTACTAAAATTTTTAAATACATGACCTCTTGGGAAAAAGGTAAACATGTGACTGGAATTCCTAATCAGACATGGGATGAGGAATCATTTACAGGGGACCAGATTGATAAAAAAAAAAAAATACAGGAATTAGTGTCCTATCTGTAGAATATAAATGATAGCATTTCTGGTAGGGTCATAATGCATGTTTGTTTCAAGTTCTTTTTCTCTCACTCCTTATTCTTCTTTTTTTTTTTCTTTCTTTTTTTCTTTTTTCTTTTGGCAGTCACATCCACCACATGAAACCAGAGAATTATACACAAACTCCAGTATTTCTTCTTCTGGGATTTTTTGAGAAACCAGAATTGCAACCCATCTTCTTCGGGCTGTTCCTGTCCATGTACCTGGTCACCTTGTTTGGAAACCTGCTCATCATCCTGGCCATCATCTCAGACTCCCACCTCCATACACCCATGTACTTCTTCCTCTCCAACCTGTCCTTTGTGGACATCTGTTTCACCTCCACCACCATCCCAAAGATGCTGCTGAATATGCAGACACAGAGCAAAGTAATAACCTACACAGTCTGCATAACCCAGATGTTCTTTTTCATGCACTTTGTAGTGTTGGATGGCTTGCTCCTGACTGTGATGGCCTATGACCGGTTTGTGGCCATCTGTCACCCCCTGCACTACAAAGTCATCATGAGCCCCTGGCTCTGTGTGTTGCTGGTTCTGGTGTCCTGGATGATGAGTGTCCTGCAATCCCTATTACATACTTTAATTGTGTTGAGGCTGTCCTTCTGTACACACTTGGAAATCTCCCACTTTTTCTGTGAACTCAATGAGGTGGTCTGTCTTGCCTGTTCTGACACCTTTCTTAATGACCTGGTGAAGTATTTTACAGCAGCACTGCTGGGTGGGGGATCCCTGGCGGGTATTTTTTACTCCTACTCCAAGATAGTTTCCTCCATATGTGGAATCTCATCAGCTCAGGGGAAGTATAAAGCATTTTCCCCCTGTGCATCTCCCCTCTCAGTTGTCTCCTTATTTTATGGTACAGGCCTAGGAGTGTACCTTAGTTCTGCTGCTGCACACAATTCACACTCAAGTGCAACAGCCTCGGTGATGTACACTGTGGTCACACCCATGCTGAACCCCTTCATCTACAGTCTGAGGAATAAAGACATAAAAAGGACACTGAAGGATTCTTTGGGAAAGAAACTAAGAAAGAGCCAATTGTCCTGTTGCTAAAAATGTGCACCTGGTTGTAGAAATTAAAGCCTCAAAGCCCAAAATTACTCTTATTTAATTAGATCATGGATATATGACTTGCTCCTTTTCTTATATCCAGGAATTTCAATTTCTCCGATTTTGATTCTTTTGTAAAATGTACGCAATTTTCTTTATTAATCTTTCTTCTCTGTCAAATACACAACATACTTTCCCATCATCATTTTTCTGCTCTCACAACTTAATTCCCAACATTGGATCAGAAACAATTTGGAAATTCGTATGTGTCTCATACAGTAATGAATTATACTAGTTTTATGGAATAAACTATACTTATCTACTAAGGCCGTTTAGAAAGTTCTATTGTAGAAGAATTTCTGACACTACATCTTCTCACCTTTGTGTCTATCATTCATTTCAATATCACAACCTTGAATTCTTTTTCTGATAATGTGGAATTTTAGAGTCCCATTTGGATCCTGTTCTCTTATTGCTCAGTGTCCACTGTACTTATTCTATTTTCTGGCACATATATTTCAGGCACACTGTCACTTCCATGACATCCTATGGGTCAAGGTACCTAAAATTTCTAAGTCCAGCCCAGATTGAAAGGTGGAAAAACAGACTCTAATTCTCCTCATGAGGAGCTTCACAGCCACATTGCAAAAGACATGAATATGCTGTACCTTCAATAGTAAGAATAGAAGTTGTGGAAATGTTATTGGAATTGTTTTGTTTGGAATTATGTGAGGTCCCTGTCCACAACTGCAAGTTAATGTGCTTGGGACTCAAATGGTCTTTAAAAATGTACCAGGTCATGCCTTTGATAGACCAAACAAACAAACAAAAGCCCACCTCAGACTTTTAGAAAATGCTGACAGAGTAGGACCAGGCACAATGTATGTCAGGCCCAGGGAGCAAAGAGCAAAAAGCCCCAGGGAGATGGATACACCTCTGGTTTCCAAGGATACAATACTAGCAGAAGATAAGTTTCTTTTGAATTCAGCTGCATCACTCATGGAAACCAAACTGCTAAGAGACCAATTGGTTTAATGGGCATTCATGAGAATTCAACCTCTGAGGCCCCAGAAATAGTAAATAACTCCTCTTACCCCACTTCCCTGCATCTCAACTGTCACAGGAAGGAGGGAGGTCAACTGATCCCTTGTAGAGGATTTATGCCTGATGCTGCCTCCATCACCCAGAGAAGAAAGGACCCAAGGAGCTCGAGGTTCAGCAACACCATTGGAGTGCCTGGTGTGAGAAACAGGTGTTGAGGCAGGCAGAGCTCTCACAGAATGAACTTTGGTGCAAAAGTGGTGATAATGTGTTGATGAGAGTCCATCCACTCAAAGTACTCTATGCAATCGATTCCTGTGTCCCTCTCAACTTCTATTCTCTTCAGCTTCCTCTCATCTTGTTTTTCTCTCTTCCGGAACCCAATTCTGAGGATCTCTTACCTTCCTGATAGAAACACACATTCTCTTAGCCTGCAGCATCTCTCAAAAGTTTGTATCCAATCACCTTAGTCTTTTTCTGTAGTCATTACAACTGCTTCTGTTCTTCTCTATCAAAAATGCTCATGTAGTCTTTTTTTCTAAAATATCTTACTCATGCATTCATTCATTCACTCAAAAAACATTTCTGGAGGTCCATGTAGCAAAAACTTGCAATCCCATTTTATATATCTTCTGACATTAGCTTACTTCACATTTCTTTGGTTCCATTTTCACATTTGTAAAATAAGGATAATAATGTTATCTACTCCACAGAACTAATGTTAGGATTTCATTAAAGGAGATCATGTGTGGGAAGTTTTTTTAATAGGCTCTAATAGCTAGTGGACACCTATTCGTGTTAATTATATCACTGCATTGCTGTATACATTTTATTTGTTAAACCAAAAAAAAAGTGATAATGATAATATAATCTAAGGTATATAAAGCATAACACAAGTGCATGCCATACATAGTTCCATAATAAATTTTAGTTATTATTACTCTCATTTATTGAGTATTTACTAGTTTCTAACCCCTGTTGCAGGGGTTTAATTTTTTGTTGATATTTGAAATGATAGAGATCTATTTTCAAAGAGATTCAACTGTACATAACAATGTTATCCTTTTTCCCTTGTACCCACATTTTGTTAAATTTATCTTTGAATAATTTAAATTTACAGAAAAGTTGCAAAGAGAACAGAGGTCCCATATGATGAAAATATTTAGAACTAGATAGATGCAATTGTTGCAAACTTTCTGAATGTACTATATGCCACTGAATGCCACTTTTATATGGCTATTTTTTTCTGTATTTGTTTTATATCAACTGTCTTACTTAAATTCTCAGACACAATAGTCCACAGGCCACCAATTCACCACCTGCAGCCATTATCTGAGAACAATGATACGTTGACTTTTCAACACTTATGTTTCATTTCTTTTTCTCCTTTTGTTGGATTGATTGGAACTTCCAGTGCACTAATAAACAATTGCTATGATAAACTTAATTTTCTTCTTTAATACTTAAAGGGGAATTCTGATATAGCTCCTGGCACAGGGGTCCACATGTGGATTTCTGGAGGTAAGATTTGCTGTTCATTTAATTTCTTCCTTAGTTATTGATGTGTTATCCTCCATCCTGAATGAAATTTAGACACACATTTTTTCAGAAATAAGCTTATTTTTGAAGATATTAATGCTTTTTACATGAAGTTATGAGAAATATCATTTAGGGAAGTTTAGCACTTATCTCTGTGTGCATTTATGTCATTCTTAAATCTAGGTACTAGTATTCTTTCTCACTTTCATTATCCCTTCCCTTAGACTTCTGTCTATTTTTGTCTATTCATTTGTGTATGCTAAAGAATTAGCTTTGAAATTTATTTTTCAGTTCTAGTGTCTTTCTTATTTTTAGTGCATGTATCTTTTTTCTTTACCTGCTAATTTCTGCTTTAACTAAGTTTGATTTGTAAACTTTTTATTATTGATACCTTCATATTTTGAAACTTCTGTTTCTTGAGGGTAGAGTACATAGGTATTCACTTGCAATTATTGAAAAATATACTAGAAAATGAATCTAAAAATCACCTTTAATGTTATCACTCAAAGTTGATCCCTATTCATATTTTGGTGTACCTTGTTGAAGATAATTATTCCTGTGCAAATATGTGTGTAATTATAAAAGATCTATACACTGATTTAATTTCTCCAGTCCAGAGAAGGAGACCAAGGACATTTCAATAGCAGTATCTGATATGTTGTTTCTCTTTCCCAATGATGGTATTTTGCATTTTTAATTTTCAAAAACGACATCTTAAATCCCTCATTGAAAAGGGTATCTTCATTTTAATTTTACTTTCTTAGATTAATAGTAGGAATCCAACTTTTAAAATACTTTTTACTTTTCTTCATATGGATCTTTAATATTTCTGTGCCTTTTTCTCAGTAAGACATTAATCTCTCTATGATTTATTCTTAATGTTTTAGAGATTAAAGTTATTAACTTTTATCACATACCTAGATTACTTTTAAATTCTAATTTTCTGCAATGAACTAATTTTAATTCACAAGTTTAGTTTATGGTTCCAGTTATTGATCTTTTCTTCTGTTTTTTCTACCTAAGGCTTTTAATTTTGAAAGAATTTTTAATTTCAAAGGTTATACATATCCATGCATAAATTTATAGATACCTTATGTAGTCCCTTGTTCTATATTTAATGTTTGAAATTTACTTCTAAATAAGGAGATAAGATTTAACATTACTTTTTCTATGTAGTATTGGACACTTATTCATTCCATTAAAAAAAACCCTAAAGCATCCAGAAATAAATGATACAAGTTAACATGGTTAAAAAATTATATATTTTAATCATGATGAACATAATATTAAATTGCAAAACTCTAGGATTATTCCCTTGGGGAAAAAAAATAAGAATTCCAGCATATCAAACATTTTATCAGGGGTCTAAAATTTCAAACCAATGCAATAAGACATAGAAGAAAAATGGGTGTTATTAATTAATATTATTCTGACAAAGTAGATAGATACTAAATTAGGAAATTAATAAGAAACACCAGAAAAGTAACATAACACTTCATCAATACACAAAAAGCAAAAGCTTTCCTAATATAATAGCAATAACAGAGATACTGTGGAGGAATACCATTTGTAATAACATTAAACATAAGATAAATTAAAATACTGCTACGAAGAAAGGAGCATAATCTACATTTTTAAAAAACCTGCAGGAAATTTACTCATATAGAATTGAAATATCTAGAGGAAAATTTCTGTTACTTGAATGGGAATCTGAACATAATAAAGATGTCCATATTTTCCAAATTAATTTATAATTGTAATGGAATCTCCAATAAAATTCTAATGCTATTTTTTGTGTAACGGGGATAGATGACTCTATACTTCACCTGAGAGAATAAACAGGAAGAGGAATAATACTATGCAAAACAGAGTTAATACTCGGTGAATTGCTCTACTCAACTTTTAAGTATATTATGAAGATTGACAATAAAGCATATAAAACAAAGATTTGACAGCCTACTTAAAATTTTGTCACAGATGCTCTCAATTACAAGAATGTGAATAAGGACATACCTTAATTTTTAATGACAGAGAGACCATTTACAGATTATCCTTAAAGAAAAAAATGTAAAATTAAAATTAATCTAAACTGCATTTTTCATTAAAAATCTTAGAAAGAAAGTAAATATCCAAAAATGTGCAACTTTTAAATAGCCATTTCCATTGGGTGGAATATTATGATCGGATGAGAATCAGAACATGAAAAAATGTACAGAGATTCACTGCTATATTTAGAAACTCTAGGACTTCCACACTGACAAATGTCATTTTTGCTAAATATATGTAAATAAATTGGTAACAAAACTGAAATGTAAACAGTGATTCATAATAACAGTACTTATTAATCACTTTTAGCGGAAGAAGCACCCCAGGTCCAGAAGATTTAATGAGTATAAATTACACAGAGGAAGCACAATGACAAAAAAGAGCCTTCTAATGACTGAAATATCTCACTAGAATTAGGGAATTTTCCTTCCACCAGGCATTAAAAGGAAAGGGCAAGAGCAGCCCCCAGGGATGCTGGGGAAGGGAGGATTGCTTAGGAATGTGGGAACTGCAACGGTGCTGTTCAAACTGTGTGTGCCTCAGAATTCCCAAGAGGGCTTGTTAAATCACAGAGTGCCAGCTGTATACACCAGGGCCTGAAAATACACATTTCTAACAACTTCCCAGGTGGTCTGATGCTGCTGTTCCAGGGACCAAAATTTGAGACCATTGACCTAGAGACAATCTTTCCAGATAGGAATACTAGCCACAACTTGTCCACAACAGGATCCAATGGTTAGCCAAAATGGATGACTTCTTGAATCCTCTGGGTTTAAAATAAAGGATATTGCTCTCATTCTAGAGAATGTTTATTTGTAGTGAACTTTGTGTTGCCTTTTTTCCCTCCCTCTGGGCAAACCCAGAAACCCCTTGGAAGAAGGAAAACAAACAGGAGATAAGAACTTTCTCCTCCTGGGATACAAAGGGAACTCTGACCAGCAGTCCCTCTTCTTTGGCCTGTTCCTCTCCATGTACCTGGTCACCGTGCTCTGGAACCTACTTATCATCCTGGTCATCATCTCAGACTCCCACATGCACTTTTTCCTCTCCAACCTGTCCTTTCCTGACATCTGTTTCACCTCCACCACCATCCCAAACATACTGGTGAATGTGCAGACACTGAACAAAGTTATCAGCATTGCAGGCTGCCTCAGCCAGATATATTTTTTCATTTGTTTGGATGTCTGGAAGTTTTTCTCCTGACAGTGATGGTCTACAACCGGTTTGTGGCCATCTGTCACCCTCTGCACTACATGGTCATCATGAACACATGGCTCTGTAGGATGCTGGCTCTGAGGTCCTGGCTCATGAGTGTCCTGGGCTCCCTGCTTGAGACCTTGAGCACTTTGAGGCTGTCCTTCTGCAAAAACATGGAAATCCCAAGCTTTTCTTTGTGACTTTCCCAAAGTCCTGAAGCTCACCAGTTCTGACACAGTCATCAATAACATAGTGATTTCCCTTTTGCCCATTGTCTTAGGTGTTTTCCCTCTGTCTGGGATCCTCTTATCTTATTCTCAGATTTTCTTCTCAATCATGAGAGTTGCATCAGCTAGTGGGAAGTGCAAAGCCACTTACACCAGTAAGTCTCATCATTTGGTGATTTTCTTGCTCTACAGCACAAGCCTTGTGGTCTATGTCAGTTCTGTGGCCACACTGTCCTCTAGTGCAAGTCTGATGTCCTCAGTGATGTACACCGTGGTCACCCCCATGCTGAACCCCCTCATCTACATTCTGAGGAACAGGGACATGAAAGGGGCTCTAAGGAGACTCCTCAGCAAAGCTCCTTATAAAGGGCCATTGCAGGACTCTCATGAATAACATTACGCATAATACTGAAGACCACAAAGCCTGGCCTCCTCCATCCAATATTTTGACTGCATCTGCAAAGCAATTCTTTCCTTGAATTTTCCTTTGGGTTATTTCCTGCTTTAGATATTGTTTATACAGTTATATATTGGATCATGCTTCTCACTTTCTAACCAGTACTTTTAAATTCTTATAAGGAAAACCTGCCATTTTCTCTGTTATTTTCAGTAATAATTTCAATATTTTAAATAAGTCAAATCTTACATGTTTAATATAAATCCTCAGCAGTGATGAGACTTTAACTATGTTAGAAATATTTCCCTGGTAACTCGTTTACAAAGATGTTTTCTGAGGTTATGCGAATAAAACTAAATCAAAGATTTCCTTCCTTCTTGTTCTTTCACCTTTATTTCAGAAACACTGACCTTACTGAATTATTTTACTTTTACAAAATATGGATATTGGAATTTCAGAACTATATCTCATCTTTCTTGGCAACCGTGGTGCCTAGTATAGTTCTTCATCAGGAGTATAAGCTCAGTGAATATTTCTCAAACAAAGTGAAAAGTAGACTGATGGTTGGTTCAATATAAGACTCTGCACCAGAAACATGTTGATTAGATCATTATACCATATGTGCATGAATCAAAACAATAACCTGTACCCAATAAACACATACAATGAAAAAATAAATTAAAACTTTAAAAAATTTTAGAGCTAGAAAACAAATTCCAAGGTACTAATATTGTCATAAAAAAGAACAACACTTGGATTTTGGCCATCCTAACTGGGGTGAGATGGTATCTCAGTGTGGTTTTGATTTGCATTTCCCAGATGCTGAGTGATGTTGAGCATTTTTTCATATGACTGTTGGCCGATTGTATATAGACGCTGAAAGATAAATGCTGGCGTGGTTGCGGAGAAAAAGGAACTCTCATACATTGTTGGTGGGAATGCAAAATGGTGCAACCCCTATGGAAAATGGTTTGGAGGTTCCTCAAACAGCTG
>NW_007732337.1:55772-64268 GCF_000696425.1 Galeopterus variegatus | reverse complement strand
AACTTTTTTTTTTTTTTGAAGCTCTTACAACAAGAAAATGGAGGGGACACATCTGGGTGGGAGGGGGGAGAGGGAGGAGGGAGGGAAGTTTTGGTGATGGGACACAATAACTAACTACATTGTATATTGACGAAATAAAAATAAAATAAAAATAATAATAAAAAAAAAGAACAACACTTGGTGTATGCCAGCCCTGTTGAAGCATTTTATACACATCTATGTTCACTATAAATTACCCAGTCTCAGGTATTGTTTCTTTGTTTTTTAATTTATTTTTGTATTTAACATTATAAAATGTAGTTGATTTTCATGAACCTTTAATTATTCCTTTCATTCCTCTGTCCCTCTTCCCCTTTTTCCACCCTCATCAAAATCATATCTGTTCTCTTCTCTTAACAAATTCACGGAATTATTATGATTGTTCTGTTCTTGTTTCTATTTATTTGCTTTTTTATTTATACTAGCACATACTAAGAGAGAGACTATAGTTAATAAAAATGTAAAGAATTTTTCTTTTACAAATTTTTAATTCACACATTTTAATTATAAATATTTATGTGGAGTAATCTGATGTTATTACACATATATGTGTTGTATAATAACGGGGTCTGGGTAATTAGTAGCCCAACCCACATGAACAGGCTCAGACATCCAACCACCAGCACAATCCCAGCACAGAGGTAGCTGCTGGCATCCACCAGAACTACTGAGTCTACGTGGAATTACTGAGTCAACCCTGAAAAACTGAGTCTTCCCAGAACTACTGAAACTACTCAGTCTGTCTGAAACCAAAATTAAAACACCCCACCCAACAGAAAATCTGTAACAAATCTGTAGGAGAAATACTTTCTCATCAATAACCACACTAAAATAACAGAAGAAGAAACAGTTCCACCAGATGACTAGACACCAACATAAAAATAATAGAAATATGAATAAACAAGAGAACATGACACAACCAAAGGAATACTATAATTCTCAAATACCAGACCCCGTACAAGAGGAAACACTTGAAGTGTCTAAAAAGAAGTCCCAAGCAACAATCTTTAGGAAACTCACTGAAATTCGAGAATACTCAGTTAGATGATGCAATGAAATGAGAAAAACAAGCCAGATCATGAAGGAGGACTTTTACAAAGGAATAAATACCATTAAAAAGAATGTAACTGAACTCCTGGAACTGAAAGACTCATTCAATGAAATAAAAACTACAATTGAGAGTGTAAACATCAGGCTAGAGTAAGCAGAAGAAAGAATTTCGGATCTAGAAGTCAGTGTGAAGAAACCCAAGGGGGAAAAAAAGAATTTGTAAAGATTAAGAAAAATCTAAGACACCTAGCAGATAAACTTAAGCACATGAACATCTGAACCATATGTGTTAAAGAAGGGGAGGAAAAAGTGAAAGGTACTGAAGCACATTCAAGGAAACAACAGTGGAAACTTCCCTGGTATTGCTGGGGATACCAAATTATACATCAAACAGGCTGGAAGATCTCCAAACAGATATATTCCAAAAAGGTCCCTCTGGGACACATCAAAGTAAAACTGTCAAAAGACAAATAGAAAGAGAAAATGCTAAAAACAGCAAGAGAAAAACAGCAAGTCACCTATAAAGGAGTCGCCATCAGAGAAACAGAAGACTTCTCAGCAGAAACCATACAGGCCAGAAGATAATGGAATGATATGTTCAAAGGACTAAAAGAATGAAAACTGCCAGCCAAGAATACTATACCCAGGAAGGCTATCCTTCATAAACAAAGGGGAAAAGGTGTATTAAAAACAAACAAAAACTAATGGACTGCATCACAACAGGACCACACCTACAAGAAATCCTCAAGGGAGTCCTGCACCTGGAAGCCAGAAAATGAAAATCATTAGCATGAATACACAGGAAAGACCAAAACCCACTGGTAGTACAAAAATGCAAATGTGAAAGAGGGAAGTTAGATCTTACCACTCCCCAAAAAAGCAAACATTTAAGTCAAATGATTAAAGGGGAAGATAGGAAAAATAGGTATATAAAAAATCAAAAGGAAAACTGATAAATTGCTGGGAATAAGACAATAACTTTCAATAGTAACCCTAAATGTAAATAAATTAAATTCCCTATACAAACTGCACAGATTGACTGATTGAATTATAAAGATAGACCCAAGTATATGCTGTCAAGAAGGGATTCACCTCACCTATAAAGACACACACAGACTAATAATGAAGGGATAGAAAAAGATAGACCTTGCAAATAGAAATCAAACATGAGCAGAGGTACTTATTCTTATTTTGGGTAAAATAGACTTTAAACCAAAAACCATAAAAAGGGAAAAAGAAAGTCATTATATAATGATAAAGGGTTCTATCCAGCAAGAAGATATAATAATCATAAATGTACATGCACCCAACACCATAGCACCAAGAATATAAAGCAAACACTATAAAACCTAAAGAAAGAGACCCCAACATGAAAACAGTTGGAGACCTAAAATACCACTCTCTACCTTGGACAGTTCATCTAGGCAATAAATGAAGAAATAGGATAGATACTACACTTAAGACCAATTTGTACTTGGCATACATCTATAGAATATTTCATCAAAAACCTGCACAATAAGCATTCTTCTCATTAGCACATGGAACATCCTTCAGGATAGACCACATGTTAAGTCACAAATCAAGTCTCAACAAATTTTTTAAATTAAAATCACTTCAAGTATGTTTTCAGATTTCAGTGGATTAAATTTACAAATCAATAACAAGCAAATCTCTAGAAACTATACAAGTACATGGAAATGAAACAATATGTTCCTGAATGACCTATTGGTCCAGGAAGAAATTAAACAGAAAATCAAAAAATGACTGTAAACTTATGCAAATAAAGGCACATCATACCAAAAGATGTGCAATAAACAAAAAGAAGCACTAACATAAAAGTTTGTGCAATAAATGCTTATGTCAAAAGAATAAAAAGATTTCTAATAAAAAATCTAACACTACTCCTGAAAGAACGAGAAAAAAAGAACAATCCAATCCCAAAATTAGTAGATGAAAAGAAATAATTGAGACCAGAGCAGAACTAAATGAAAGAGACCCATACAATAATAAAAAAGTCAATGAAATGAAAAGTTGGTTTTTTGAAAAAATAAACAAAATACACAAACCATTAGTTAAGCTACCTAAAAAAGAAGAGAAAAGACCCAAATAACAAAAACCAGAAATGAAAGAGGAGACATTGCTTTTTGAAAAAATAAACAAAATACACAAACCATTAGTTAAGCTACCTAAAAAAGAAGAGAAAGGACCCAAATAACAAAAACCAGAAATGAAAGAGGAGACATTGAAACCAATACCACAGAAATACAAGAAGTCATTAGAGACTATAACAAATGACTGGCAACTTTGAAAACCTGGAGGAAATGGATAAATTTCTGGACACATACTGCCTAGACTGAAACAAGGAGAAATAGAAAACCTGAACAGACCAATAACAGGAATGAGATTGAAGCAGTAATCACCAGTCTCCCAACAAAGAAAAGCCCAGGACCAGACGGATTTACTGCTGAATTCTATCAAAACTTTAACAGGAATTGACACAATTCTCTTCAAACCATTCCAAAAAATTGAAACAGAGGCCACTCTCCAAAGTCATTCTATGAGGCCAGCATCACTGAGATACCAAAACCAGAGATACAACAAAAATAGAAAAGAAAAAGCCAATATCTCTGAGGAGCATAGACATAAATATCTACAGCAAAATATCAGCAAGAGAATATAGAAACACATCGAAAAAATTATACACCATGATCAATGGGCTTCATCCAGGGAGGCAAAATGGTTCAACATAAGCAAATCATTAAATGTGATAAACCACATCAACACAATAAAAATAAAAACCATATAATTATCACAGTAAACACAGAAAAAGCATTCAACAAAATTCAACATCCCTTCATGATAAAGGGTTTCAGGTTATGAGATATAGAGGAGAGTATCTGAACACAATAAAAGCCATATACGACAAATCCACCAGTAGTGTCATCCTAAATGGGGAGCAGCTTTCCTTTAAGAATAGGAGAAATAAGACAGAGATACCGAATCTCACCACACCTGTTTAATTTGATATTGGATGTACTGGCCAGAGCAATCATGCAACAAATAGACATAAAGGTCATCCATATTGAAAATGAGAATTCAAACTGCCCCTCTTTGCAGATGACATGATCCTATATACAGAAAAAACCTGAAGACTACCAAAAACCTCTTAGAGTTGACTCATCATTTTGGCAAAGTTCTAAGATACAATATCAACATGTGAAAATCAATAGCGTTTTTATACTCTAATAACAAACTAGCAGAAAAAGAAGTTAAGAAAACAAACCCATTTACGATAGTCACCAAAAAATTAGAATACTTAGGAATCAATTTATCCAAGGAGGTGAAAGATCTCTACAACAAGAACTACAAATCACTGCTGAAAGAAATTAGAGAGGACATAAAAACATGGAAAGAAGTTCCATGCTCTTGAACTGGAAGAATTAACATTGTGAAAATGTCCATATTACACAAAGAGATCTACACATTCAATGCAATCCCTGTCAAAATACCAATGACATTCTTCACAGACATAGAAGAAACAACCCTAACAGTCATACAGAACAAGAAAAGACCTCCAAAGAGCCAAAGCAATCCCAAGCAAAAATAAAAATAAAATAAAATAAAGCTGAAAGCTTTATTTATGCACGTTTTTATTGTCTTTGCCAAAGATCAACTGGCCATAAGTATGTGGGTTGATTTCTGGCTTCCCTATTCTGTTCCATTGGTCCAAGTGTCAATTTTTATGTTAGTACCATGTTGTTTTGTTCCTATGGCTTCATAGTATAATTTTTTTTATTTTTTTCATAGTACTTTTTTTTATTGGCTACAAATATCTGTGAGATACAAAGCTGATGCCTCTATGTCAATTTTTATGTTAGTACCATGTTGTTTTGTTCCTATGGCTTCATAGTATAATTTTTTTATTTTTTTCATAGTACTTTTTTTTATTGGCTACAAATATCTGTGAGATACAAAGCTGATGCCTCTATTTTTTTTTCTTCAGGATTGCTTTGACTCTTTGGGGTGTTTTGTTGTTTTATGTGGATGTTAGGGTTGTTTCTTATACTTCTGTGAAGAACGTCATTGGTATTTTGATGGGGATTGCATTGAATATGCAGATTGCTTTGGGTAGTATGGACATTTTCACAATGTTAATGTTTTCAATTCAGGAGCATGGAATGTGTCAGCAGCCTAGCTTTCTCATTCCTCAATGGTGAAAAAGCAGTCTCTTGATTAAATTGTGTCTGGAAAACTGAGTATCCACATACAGAGGAATAAAAGTACAGCCTGATCTCAAAGCACATACAAAAATCAATGTGAACTAAGAGGTAAAGGAAGGAAGGAAAGAAACACCACAGTAGTGTGGTGGACTTATAGAGGGAGGGAACACTCCTAGAGCTACAAAGCACAGCAGGGGAGAGAAGGGCAAGGGGAGGGAGTTTGTAGGATAATTGGGTGGGGACATGGGGTACAAAAGTAATTTCTGGTAATGGGTATGTACCCAGTATGAGTCTGGCCCTCACATCATGAGCATGAGGGGTGACAATTAGCTTTGTTTCTCATAAATATTCTTAATAAATAAAAACAAACAAATAAATAAAAGCAATCTTAAGAAGAAAAGAAAAAATGTTCTTTTTTCATCTTTTTAATTGTGATATATGTAGAGCACAGTGCAGAGTCCTGAAGAGTTAAGCTTGACAAATTTTCACACATGTTCTCTTACAGGTAACTGCTATTCAAGGTCAAGTTATAGAATATTTCTATCACCCCCTAAAGTTTCCTTCCCACTGCTTATTAGTTAGAAGTCCCCCTGACCACCCACGATAATAAGCAATATGCAACTTCTACCACCATAGATTAGTTTTGCCTGGATTTGCATTCTCTATAAATGGAATTATACAGTAAAGCAATAAAAAATTATATAAATAAAAATAAACTTAAAAATGATTCCCAATTTAAATGTAAGAACAGAATCTATGGAATTACCGGAAGAAAGCATTGGGGGAAATCTCTGTGACATTGGTCTGGACAATGATTTTTTTCAATGTGACCTCCAATGCACAGGCAACAAAAACAAAAGTGGACAAGTGGGATTAAAACAAATTGAGAAGCTTCTGTACAGCAAAGGAAACAATCACAGAGTGAGGAGACAACCTAAAGGATTGGAGAAAATATTTGGAAACTATACATCTGATAAGGGGATTCTCAGTCTTAGACATTGGAAAGTTTTTGACTCAGGGTTGGGATAATGTATCAGGGGGTTATATCTCTGAAAGTAAGGTAATTTCATGCAGAAGGAGTAAAAACGATTGGATTCCCCTGATGGTTCATCTGTTATCTTGGGAATAAAGAATCTACAGGAGAAAAGTCATTTCAGTGCAGAGCAATATCCCCTGGGGAAATTACATTCTCAGGCCTGTAGTGACAAGAGGGCCATGTGCCTAATGAGCAGATATGTGGAGCTGTAAATATCTCCTCTGCTGTTATCCCTCAGCCTGTCCAACCTCGGGCTGGTTGGTAATGGTTGTTTATTTGGGAGCCATAGGTTTGACTCAGGGTCTGATGCTTGACCCTTTCCTGCTGTCCTGTCTAGTGGCAGAGCTTCTGTGTCCATCATCTACCATCCAGGGAAGAATTCAGACTTCCACATGGAGACCTTCCTTTCATGGAACCAATGAAGGTGAGTCTGAGAGCACAATAACACTGCAGGAAAGAGTCAGGAAGATGAAAACTGTCAACATGTACCTGGAGCCAATCCAGCCTAGCCCAGTGAAGAGAGATTTCTGTGGATATCGGCTTCTTTGATTAATTAATTAATCAATACATGTATATATTTACGATGTTACAAAAAGAACTGGACATTGAACTCAGCCATGGAGGGTGATTGTTGATGATTAAACAATGGTAATAGAAGGCTAATTGAATTAGGGAAATGGAGGTTTAAAGTGGTTCCAGGAAAAGTAAAACATATATGCAAGGATCTTTGAAATTTAATAAAGATGAGAAATAGGGTATTAGAAGCAGAGGGACATATGCTGAAATGACAGCATTTCTTTTTATTTTTAAGATGATGAGGCAATTTGAATTTTTCCATATTGATGAGAAAGATCCAGACCAATGGATTCCTTTCAATCATTACCTCATGACAGCAGACCATGGGGTCTACATTTTACAATATTTCTCTCATGCTGGATATCCAAATAAAACTTGAAGAAATATTTTAAAAGGTGAAAAGCAGTATACTAACAACCCTCACTTTTCAATTATTTCCACATTCACATGGCTGATTATATTTGTGCATTTGTTAGATATTTACCACTTATTATAAATTACAAGTGCAAGTTCCATGCCTTTTGTTGGGGCATTGAGACCACACACCTCCTCCCGGGGCAGAGAACTAGCCACGGCCCCACCCACATATGCGTATGTAATCTGTTGAAAACATTCGCCTTTATCTCAGGAGAGATAAAGATGGCGCCTGACAGAAGCCACCGGGGAGTGGCCAAGGAAAGACATAGTTTAAAATTACTGGATAAAAGATATTTCCGCACTCGTGCTCACCCCATGATTGCAAAAGCAAAGCTTTAGAGCAAGATGCATGTTCACATGACCTTTAAGATGATAGGTTGAAGTTAGGAAATCCCCTTGCCATATGCTTATAAAAGCAGGTGCTTGTGTGAAAATAAACAGAACTGCTTGATGGAACCCCTGCTGCCTCTGAGTGTCTCTCTGTGGGCTGAATAGGCTGGTGGCATCCTCACCTTCCTTCCAGGCTCTCCTGGCCACTAGGGTGGCAGGAGTCATCCTGCTGGTTCCCTCTCTTGCTCATCCCATGGCAGGGGGATAAAAAGGGCTATTGGGAGGTTAGGGGCCCACCTCCCCTGAGCCCCCGCAGCTGGCACCTGATGTGGGGCACGAGGGTTAGGGCAACCAGTCTGCCACACAGCCAAAAAAGAAGGGCAATGAAAGGCCACGGCGCAGATTTCTCCTGAGAAGAACATCACCTGGGAGAAGTTGAATTTGTCGGGGTGAGTAGCTTGGGTCATGTTGGCCCTCCCCTACCTTCACCTTAACCTTGCTCTGCCCTCTTTCACTTTCTTGGACCTTCAGCGAAGGGGAAAAAGAAAGTGGGACAATTGATTAATCCTGGCTGGGGCTACTCCCCGGTGGACTCTGAAGGTCTCATCAGTAGTGTCCCCAGTAGCGGCAGCCCATGTGGGTGAAGGCTCCTCTCCCTTGCTTACTTTGCAATATAGGAAACAGTGTTGTAAAGCATGATGACCCGGCATTTAAGGCCTTGTGGTATCTCTTAAAGAGCCAGGGACTTGACCTCTCAGACAACGTGGCTAACAGGACCTGGGAGGCCGTGATGCAGTTGGCTCCCTGGGTGCCCTTGGCCAATATTTT
>NW_007732337.1:54233-55128 GCF_000696425.1 Galeopterus variegatus | reverse complement strand
TTGACCTCTCAGACAACGTGGCTAACAGGACCTGGGAGGCCGTGATGCAGTTGGCTCCCTGGGTGCCCTTGGCCAATATTTTTTCCTATGACACCTGGGATTGAGTCCAGACACTGGCCCATCAGAGAGAAATCCATCAGGGAATAGACCCACTGTAGGAGTTCTATCCCACCATATCTGCCCTCAAAACATGGTTTCCAACACTTAAGCCTGATTTAGGTGACATTGTAGGAGAATTATTTGATACTGACTTAACAGGTAAACCAGTCTTTTATGATGACCCCACAGACATTAATCGCAAAACTAAATTAGCAAAACAAAATTTATGATCAAAAGACGTTTATGTCTGTCCGGGGCACTGTTCCCACTCTTGGAGACAATGTGGCATCACCTCCTCATTTTACTGTGCATCTTGGGGTGTGAAACTACCGGTGATGCTGATTGGAACCCATCATCCTCTTGGGACTATATTACAGTTAAAAAAAAAANAAAAGAAGGGCAATGAAAGGCCACGGCGCAGATTTCTCCTGAGAAGAACATCACCTGGGAGTAGTTGAATTTGTCGGGGTGAGTAGCTTGGGTCATGTTGGCCCTCCCCTACCTTCACCTTAACCTTGCTCTGCCCTCTTTCACTTTCTTGGACCTTCAGCGAAGGGGAAAAAGAAAGTGGGACAATTGATTAATCCTGGCTGGGGCTACTCCCCGGTGGACTCTGAAGGTCTCATCAGTAGTGTCCCCAGTAGCGGCAGCCCGTGTGGGTGAAGGCTCCTCTCCCTTGCTTACTTTGCAATATAGGAAACAGTGTTGTAAAGCATGATGACCTGGCATTTAAGGCCTTGTGGTATCTCTTAAAGAGCCAGGGGTTTGACCTCTCAGACAACGTGGCTAACAGGAC
>NW_007732337.1:41588-53264 GCF_000696425.1 Galeopterus variegatus | reverse complement strand
ACAGGACAAACCCTCCAGATTGTGCTTTGGTTTCAAAAAAAAAAAAAAAATGCATGCCTTTAATAATAACCCTCCACAAGACAAGATAAGAGAAGAAACACTTAAAAATCTCCTGAGTGGCCTTGTATGGGGATTAAGATTATACGAAAATGGATATGATGATGGAATTCTTTTTTCAATTAAATATTCCATGCAACCTATTACTAATAGTGTGGGACCAAACCAAGTTCTTATCAAACCATCAGCTGTTACCAATACTAAGGAAACAAACAGTACACACTCCCTGCAAATGAAGGATGAGCCCCACACAGCGCTCCCAGTTTATGGGCAGTTGTAAATGCCACTTATACTGTACTCAAATGTCCATAATCAAACATGGCCTGGTCTTACTATGCAGTGCATTGTGGGTAAGGGAGTCTGTATAGGAGGCAATGACACCACCTTTTGTGATAAACAAGTAACACTCACAGGACAATGGAATAAGCCCTCCCAGGGGAAATGGCTGTGCACCCAGTCAGGACTTACATCTTATATGTATAATGCTTCTTTTAATAATGAAATTTGTGTTGCAGTAGACATTCTTTCCAAGGTATATTGGCATGAAGGAGCCGAGATGTACACACACTGGACAACCAAGTAAAGGTGATTACATGAAAGAGGCGTCAGAGCCACAGTGGCCGTATCCTCCCTCCTCGGGGTCATCAGTGCCAGCACAGGAACAGCAGGAATAGCATATGCTTACCAAAACATTCAAGATTTAAGACAGACTGTAGATGAAGATTTTTGCCAATTAGAACATTCTATAAGCCATATGCAAACTTCATTAACCTCCCTTTCTGAGGTTGTGTTACAAAATCGTAGAGGATTAGATCTTTTATTTTTACAGCATGGGGGCTTATGTGCTGCCCTCAAAGAAGAGTGTTGCTTTTATGCTGATCATTCAGGAATAGTGCATGAATCTTTAGCTAAGGTTAGAGAAAATTTAGAAAAGCGCAAAAGAGAATGAGAAGCTCAGGCAAGTTGGTTTCAGTCATGGTTTAATAATTCTCCTTGGCTCACAACCTTATTATCATCCTTGGTGGGTCCCATTGTTATCCTCTTGTTAGCAGGAACAATTTGCCCATTGGTGCTTAACAAAATAATTAACCTTATACGGCATAATGTGGGGTCTATCACTATGCTCGCTCAAGTGGTAGATGAGGTAGCCCAAGAAAAGAAACCCTCTAACCCATGGGTAAATATGGCCCTCCAAAAAATTTATTCCAGATACTAAAGAGTTCCACCAGACCTCTGCTTGGTTGGATAGTCAATGACAGGTAAGATCCCCAAAGTGGGACAACCTAAGACAGGCACAACCACTTGAGGCTGGCAAGGCTGTGAGGTTAGCCACCTACAGCTGCTAATAAAAAACAAAAAGGGGGACCTGTTGGGGCATTGAGACCACACACCTCCTCCCAGGACAGAGAACTAGGCATGACCCCACCCACATACGCGTATGTAATCTGTTGAAAACATTCGACTTTATCTCAGGAGAGATAAAGATGGCACCTGACAGAAGCCACCGGGGAGTGGCCAAGGAAAGACATAGTTTAAAATTATTGGATAAAAGATATTTCTGCACTCATGCTCACCGCGTGATTGCAATAGCAAAGCATCAGAGCAAGATGCATGTTCACATGACCTTTAAGATGATAGGTTGAAGTTAGGAAATCCCCTTGCCATATGCTTATAAAAGCAGGTGCTTGTGTGAAAATAAACGGAACTGCTTGATGGAATCCCTGCCATGTCTGAGTGTCTCTCTGTGGGGCTGAATAGGCAGGCGGCAGACTCACCTTCCTCCCGGGCTCTCCTGGCCACTAGGGTGGCAGTAGTAATCCTACCGGTTCCCTCTCTTGCTCATCCCATGGTGGGGGGATAAAAGGGGCTACTGAGAGGTTTGGGGCCTTCCGCCCCTGAGCCCCAACAGCCTTTGTGTAGTGCAGTGGGAGTTTTCTTATTCCTGGTTTTTATTGCATTAATTTAAATATGTGAACTGGAGTTTTTCAATCATTTTGATGTTTGTCACTCAGTTTTTTCATGGAATTAACAATGTATTTGGTGAGTAATGTACCAAAGTTTATAGATATTCTGTACCCAAATCCATCTATCAGTCTTACAGTGTTACTCTCATTGTTTCATCCATGTAGAAAGTTCTTCCGGACCATTTGGCTAAATAAATTGCTTTTTATATATAAATTTCTCACTTGTTTTCATGCCTCTGTTATTCCTTATTGTGCCTTTTACTTTTTTATATTAGATCTGTTTCTAGAAGCTGCTGCATCTTTGTCCATCATTTGAAGGCATTTATTATCATTTGACTACTATCACCTTTATCTTTCATAAGCATATTTGAATTCTTATATCTTTATATAAGATGAAATTGTAACTTTAGATACTGCCTCCTCCACACATTTTAAAACACTTTCTGTTATATTGTTTTATTTCCAAGCCTTTGACAAGTTAATCTTGAATTAGAGACCCATGTTGATGTCATTAAATAATTACTAGTTTATACCTTTTTGTAAAGTTAGTTTCTGATTTTCATTCTATTCTGTCTCATACCATTGTTGGAAACCACTACACGTATCCCAATTGCATGCTCCCTGTTGTTCTTTGTTCTCAAAGTTCTTAGTTACATTTAAATCTTCTCTCTCTATAGTATGCAAATAAGTACACACTCATCCGGTGTTTACCCAAATGCATGAGTAGTATCCTATGCACATCACAAATGTTCTTTAGGTTTTAGTATGTTTTTTTTTTTAAACTTTGAATTTCCCTTTCCCTTTTTATTTTTTCAATACTATAAACTATTTTGGTATTTTTAGGTTAAAACTGCAGTTCTCACCTGGGGATGATTTTGTCCTCCAATAGTTCTTGAGCACTGACAGTTTCAGCTTTCATCCTAGGGAGACACCCTACAGCTAGGGATTCTGATAAACAGAGTGCACAGAAGGACTCCACCACAAGCAGTGATCTGGCCCAGACCTTCAGCAGCGCTGGGATTGGAGAACCGTTGGGTTAAAAAAAAACACCTGCACTTTTCATATTTATAGCTGTCTTCAGATTTTTTTCCCAAGACCTTGTAACACTTCACATTTCTGGCAGCAAAATTAGAGAGTACCCCCTTGCTACCTGTTTAAAAGTTCCACACTACTCAGTGATGCAATTCTTTACCTTTTGTCCAAGCTCATGTGTTTGGAAGAGATTTCTTGTTTTTGTCATAAACCATTATGAGTTTGAGGAAACTTTCATAAACAAAATCACCATCTTCATTTGCTCATTGTTAGTATATGCTCATCGTTCTACATTTATCAGCATCACAAATAATTTTTACAGATCATTGTTTCTTCATTGACATTTGGGGGGATATTTTTGCCCATAATATGTTTTGCATTATATCTGGTTGAATATATGTCTATCTTCTTACTTTTGTTTCTTGCCTTGGTTTTTTCCTCATGCAGATTTTATTTTACTTGTTTTTATTGTTTTTATTTTTATTTTTATTTTTTTATTTAATCAATATACAATGTACTTGCTTTTCATGTCCCTTTACCAATTCCTCCCTCCCCACTCCCTTTCCCCATTCCCAACCTTGAACATCATATCAGTTCACTAGTCTTAACAAGTTCAAGGAATTGTGATTGTTGTGTCTTCTTCCCCACCACCCCCAGTTTGTGGATTTATTTATTTATTTTTAGCTACCACAAATAAGTGAGAACGTGTGGTATTTCTCTTTCTATGCCTGACTTATTTCACTTAATATAATTTTTTCTAAGTCTGCCTATGTTGCTTCAAATGGTAGTATTCCATTCTTTTTTACAGCAGAGTACCATTCCATTGTGTAGATATACCTCATTTTCCATATCCACTGATCTGATGATGGACATTTGGTCTGGTTCTAACTCTTGGCTATTGTAAATAGGGCTGCAAAAAACATTGGACTACAGGTATCATTTCGACATGATGATTTCCACTCCTCTCGATATATTCTCAGCAGTGGAATAGTTGGGTCATATGGTAGATCTCTCTGTAATTGTTTGAGGAACCTTCAAACCATTTTCCATAGAGGCTGCACCATTTTGCAGTCCCACCAACAGTGTAGGAGGGTTCCTTTTTCTCTGGAACCTTGCCAGCAAGTTTTCTAGATATTCATCTAAAATGCAGCATTTACTTTTACACTGAGGTCCTTACATCCTCTGAATTTTTGTAAGATGTGTGAGTTAGGGGAACAACATTATTGCCTTCCAGGTAGATATCCATTTATGTCAGATTTAATTCATGCTTTTCCAACTGAATTGAAATACAACCTGGTCCTATATAAAATATCACATATTTACCGAGACTTATTTCCTGATTCATTCAACAAATATTGAGTATCTGTCATGTACCAGAACTTTCTAGGAACATTATGTATTATATACTTGTTTGTGTAGATCTTTATCAACTTAATAATTAATTTACTTTATACCAGCAAATTATGGTTACATTATATCATGTTTCAGTTGCTCTTTTTTAATTATTTAATTAATTATTTATTCTTTTATTTATTATTGTTTCAGTTTAATTTTATTTTGTCAATATACAATGTGGTTGATCACGGAATTGTAATTGTTGTGTCTTCTTCCCTCCCCACCCCCATTATGTTTATGTATTTATTTCTTTATTTATTTTTAGCTCCCACAAATAAGTGAGAACAGGTGATATTTCTCTTTCTGTGCCTGACTAGTTTCACTTAATATAATTTTCTCTAGGTCCATCCATGTCATTGAAAATGGCAGTATTTCATTCCTTTTAAAGCAGAGTAGTATTCCATTGTGTAGATATACCATATTTTCTGTATCCCCTCATCTGATATGGACATTTGGGCTAGGTCCAACTCTTAGCTATTGTAAAGAGCGCTGCAATGAACATTGGAGAACAGATATACCTTCGACGTGATGATTTCCATTCCTCTGGGTATATTCCCAGCAGTGGGATAACTGCATCATATGGTAGATCTATCTGCAATTGTTTGAGGAACCTCCATACCATGTTCCATAGAGGCTGCACCATTTTGCAATCCCACTAACAATGTATGAGAGTTCCTTTTTCTCTGCAACCTTGCCAGCATTTATCGTTCACAGTATTTTGGATATTACCCATCCTAACTGGGGTGAGATGGTATCTCAGTGTGGTTTAGATTTGCATTTCCCAGATGCTGAGTGATGTCGAGCATTTTTTCATGTGTCTGATGGCCATTCGTATATCTTCCTTTGAGAAATACCTATTTAGCTCTTTTACCCTTTTTTTAATTGCGTTACTTGTTTTTTTGTTGTAAAGTTGTTTCAGTTCCTTGTATATTCTGGATATTAATCCTTTGTCAGATGTATATTTTGCAAATATTTTCTCCCACTATGTTGTTTGCCTTTTAACTCTGTTAATTATTTCTGTTGCTGTGCAGAGGCTTTTTAGTTTGATATAATTCCATTTGTTTATGTTTCCACATGTTGCCATGCTTTTGGGGTCATATTCATGAAGTTGTGCCTACTCCTACTTCCTGAAGTGTTTCTCCTATGTTTTCTTTGAGTAGTTTTATTGTTTCAGGGTGTATATTTAATTCTTTAATCCATTTTGAGTTGATTTTGGCATATGGTGAGAGGCATGGTTCTACTTTCATTCTCCTGCATATGGATATCCAGTTATCCCAGCACCATTTGCTGAAGAGGCAGTCTCTTCCCCAGTGTATAGGCTTGGTGCCTTTGTCAAAGATCAGATGGCTGTAGGTTTGTGGGTTGACTTCTGTATTCTCTATTCTATTCCATAGATCAGAGTGTCTGTTTTTATGACAGAACCATGCTGTTATGGTTATTATAGCTTTTTAGTATAGTGTGAAGTGTGGTAGTGTTATGCCTAAAGCTTTATTTTTTTTGCTCAGAATTGCTTTGGCTATACATGGTCTATTGTTATTCCATATAAATGTCTGGATAGTTTTTTCTATTTCTGAGAAAAATATCATTGGAATTTTGATGAGGATTGCATTGCATTCACAGATCACTTTGGGTAGTATGGATATTTTCACAATGTTGATTCTTCCCATCCAAGAGCATGGGATATCTTTCCACCTTCTTGTACCCACTCTAATCTCTCTCAGCAGTGGTTTGTAATTCTCATTATAGAGATTTTTCACATCCTTGGTTAACTCTATTTCTAAGTATTTTAATTTTTTGGTGGCTATTGTAAATGGGCAGGCTTTCTTGATTTCTCTTTCTGCATGTTCACTATTGGAGAATAGAAATGCTACTGACTTTTGTGTGTTGATTTTGTATCCTGCTACTTTGCTGAAATCATTTATCAACTCCAAGAGTTTTTTTGTGGAGGCTTTAGGCTGTTCAGTATATAGGATCATGTCATCTCCAAAGAGGGACAGTTTGACTTCATCTTTTCCAATCTGGATGCCCTTTATTTCCTTCTCTTCTCTGATTGCTGTGGCTAGTACTTCCAACACTATGTTGAATAGGAGAGGTGAAAGTGGGCATTCTTGTCTAGTTCCTGTTCTTAAACGAAAAGCTTTCAGCTTTTCTCCATTCAAGATGATATTTGCGGTGGGTTTATCATATGTGGCTTTAATTATGTTGAGATACTTTCCCTCTATACCTAACTTATAGAGAGTCTTTATCATGAATGAGTGTTGAATTTTATAAAATGCTTTTTCAGCATCTATAGAGATGATCATATGGTCCTTGTGTTTGATTTTGTTGATATGGTGTATCACATTAAATGATTTGCATATGTTGAATCAACCTTGCATCACTGGAATGAATCCCACTTCATCATGGTGTGTAATTTTGCACATGTGTTGCTGTATTCTGTTAGCTATTATTTTATTGAGGATTTTTGCATCTATATTCATCAAGGATATTGGCCTGTGGTTTTCTTTTTCAGTTGTATCTTTACCTGGTTTTGGTATCAGGGTGATGTTTGCTTCATAGAATGAGTTTGGGAGAATTGCCTCTATTTCAATCTTTTGGATTAGTTTGAAGAGAATTGGTATCAATTCCTCTTTGAATGTCTGGTAAAATTCTCCTGTGAATCCATCTGGTCCAGGGTTTTTCTTTGTTGGGAGCTTTCTGATAACAGCTTCAATCTCTTTTATTGTTAGTGGTCTGCTCAGATTTTCTACATCTTCTTGGCTCAGTTTTGATACCTTGTGTGTGTCCAGAAACTTATCCATTTCCTCCAAATTTTCAAATTTGTTGGCATATAGTTGCATATAGTAGTCTCGAATGATTCCTTGTATTTCAGATGTATCAGTTGCAATACTGCCTTTTTCATTTCTAATTTTTTATTTGGATCTTCTCTCTTCTTTTTTCAGTTAGCCGTGCTAATGGTTTATCAATTTTATTTATCTTTTCAAAAAAGACCAACTTTTTAATTCATTGATCTTTTCTATTGTTTTGGGGTTTCAATTTCATTAAGTTCTGCTCTGATCTTAATGGTTTCTTTCCGTCTGCTAACTTTGGGTCTGGATTGTTCTTGTTTTTCTAGTTCTTTAAGGTGAAGTATTAGGTTGTTCACTTGCCATCTTTCCATTCTTCTGAAGTAAGCATTGAATGTGATAAATTTCTCCCTTAGTACTGCTTTTGCAGTATCCCATAGGTTTTGGTATGATATATCATTGTTTTCATTGGTTTTAATAAATTTTTTGATTTCCTGTTTGATTTCTTCTTGGACCCATATGTCATTAAGTAGAATGCTGTTTAATTTCCATGTGTTTGTATAGTTTCTGGAATTTCATTTGTTATTGATTTCTAATTTTAATCCATTGTGGTCTGAAAAAATACATGGGATAATTCCAATTTTTTTGAGTTTGTTGAGACTTGATTTGTGACCTAATGTGTGATCTATCCTGCAGAATGATCCATGTGCTGATGAGAGGAATGAATATTCTGAGGTTGTTTTATGGAATGTTCTGTAGATATCTGCCAAATCCAAGTGATCTCGTGTTTCTCTGCTGATTTTTTGCCTGGATGTCAGTTGCTTTTTGATTCTCATTCAGTTTTCTTTAATATGGTTGTTTTAAAATCTCTATATGTAACCTAGTTTTACTCCCCCACCCTTCTTTTTATTTCATAACTTATTCATTAATTTTTTCTACAGAATGCACACATACCACATACCTTTGAGAAAATACATGAGGAAGCAAAGCAAGTGAAGTCTCTGCTCATTTGTATCTTGCACTATAATTATTAAGATACGGAACAATAAAATAAATATCTGTATGACATAAAGTCTTCAGAGATCAATTATTGGAGAAAAGGCTTTTGGGTTTTGGGGGAGGGGTTTTGGTTTTTTTAGTGTAAAGGAATAGAATTGTCGTGGTGTGTGCAATATTTCATGGAGGAATGTTAGGGAAAACTTTGTGTGTTGGACAAAGACAAGAACCAGGACTACAGTGTACCCACTGGATTTGTCAAACAGATCAAAACCAAAAGACTAAGAATAACAAAGACAAGATGCCACACAAGGAAAGTGAGAGAGGTGCTTCTGTCATTCACTGTGGAAACATAGAAATCTAATAAGTCAAGTAAATATGGAATGAACACAAAAAGAACTAGTCTTCTGTTTAATGTAAAAAAAAAAAAAAGCCCGAATAAGGATGTTATTTCTGTATTTTCTTTTTTGCATTGTTGGTTTCTTCCATTTACTCATTTTTTTTCTACTGGGATGCTCCACCTCTGAGTGTCTTAGCCTTGAAAAGATATCATTCTGTTTGTTGTCTGATGCTGTAGCCTGGATGCCCCACTACCAACCTCACTGAACCGTAAATCCCTACTGTCACTGTTAGAAGGTGGAAATCTTCTCATGGTAACTGAAAGGTGGATCCTCAAAGAGGTGATCAGATTGTAGGAGCATACAGTTTTGAATCAATTCTACATTCTCAAGAGGAGAGACAATCAGATACTGACAACTTGCTTGTTATCAATCCCTTTATAATAAACTGGGAGTAGAAAGAACATGGTATTCACATGGCCCAAGTAGGCCACATTGTGCTGCATGTATATGTGTGTGTGTGTATGTATATACCTTTAGGGGTAAGCACAGGTTTCAGTAAAAAGTTGTGAGGCTCAACATGTTTGAAAATATGACTAACAATATGAAGGGGTAAACTGAAGGCAACCTATGAAAATAAAAAGAGCTGCATTTCTATCACAGAGCACCTTTGCAGCCAATTTAATAAAATGACATGCAACATCTGGACAGAGGGACTCCTTGCATCCTGAACTTTCAGCACCTACAAGGCCACCTTATTCTTCAACATTTTCCAACACCAACTCTGATCAATTTCCCTTTGCTCATTCCCCTGCCACACTGGCTTCTTTGTTTGCCATGAACAAGCACTGCCCTCAGGGACTTTAACTGTTACTCCTGCCAGAAACACAATTCTGCAGGTGATATTGAGATTCTCACCATGTCTTCATTATGGTCTCTGTTCAATTGTCACTTTGTCTGGTGGTCTTTCCCTAATTCCCAGTAAAAAATAAAAAATAACCCCACATCCACTCTTTCCTTTTCTTCACAGGATTTGTCACCATCTGACACAGTATATGGCATTTTGGAAATTTGCTCATATTCTTCCTCCATTTTTAAATCTTACAGACTTTTGTTTTATGGCTCTATTCACTCACTGTCTAGACTTTCCTGCAATGTGCCAAAATTCAGTATTTTTTTCTCAAATGCATTAAAAATTTTCTCATTAAAACTGTGGAAAACATGCTCTCAGGAAAAGGCTGAGAGTGGGTTGGAAATTCCTAATCATAAATGGAGTGTGTTTCCCTAAATGGGATCACGTTCACACACAAAATATAGAAATTACCTTCTTGTACATTGGAGGTTACCAGAGAGGGAGGAGGAAGTATTAATGGGGGGGGAGGTGAGGTTGAATGGATATAGGGGGAAAAATAGAACAATACACTAAGATAGGAGGAATATATCCAAGAGATCTATAGTTCAACATGGTGGCCTAGTTAATTATGGTAAATTGTACTATTGAAAAATACAAAGAAAGCAGATATTAAGTGTTCTCAGCATTACAATGATGTCTGTGGAGTAATATATAGGTTAATAGCTACATTTAACCATATTGAAATGTATATATACTTCAAATCATGGTGTACACAATAAATATATAAACTTTTATCTGTCAAAATAGAAAGAAAAAATAAAGAAGGAAAGGAATAAAGAAGGAAACAAAAGGACAGAAGAAGGAAAGGAGAAATAGAGGGAGGACAGGACGGAAGTAGAAAGGAATGAAGACAGAGAGAGAATTTAACTTTCCGACTGTCGAAAAAATGATAGCATTTCTGATAGGTGAGTACTACATGATGTCTTTCTCTTTTTTTGTAGTCACATCAGCCAGATGGAACCAGGGAATTTCAGAATTCCTTCTTCTGGGATTTTCAGAGGAACCAAAATTGCATCCCTTCCTCTTCGGGCTGTTCCTGTCCATGTACCTGGTCACAGTTCTTGGAAACCTGCTCATCATCCTCGCCATCATCTCAGACTCCCACCTCCACATGCCCAGGTACTTCTTTCTCTCCATCCTGTTCTATTCTGACATCTGCTCCACCTCCACCACCGTCCCAAAGATGTTGGTGAACATACAGACTCAGAGCAAAGTCATAACCTATGAAATCTCCATCACGCAGATGCATTTTTTCATACTCTTTGTACGGTTGGAAGACTTTCCCCTGACCGTGATGGCCTATGACTGGTTTGTGGCCATCTGTCACCACCTGCACTACACAGTCATCATGAACCACCGGCTCTGTGTGTTGCTTGTTCTGGTGTCCTGGGTCATGAGTGTCCTGCATTCCCTCTTACAAAGCTTTATGGTGTTGCTGCTGTGCTTCTGTACTGACTTGGAAACCCCCAGTTTTTCTGTGAACTTAGTCAGGTGGTCCATCTTGCCTGCTCTGACACCTTTCTTAATGACATGTTGATGTATTTTGCAGTGGGAGTGATGGGTGGTGGAACCATCTGTGGGATTCTTGAGTCTTATTCCAAGATACTTTCCACCATATATGGCATCTCGTCAGCTCAGGGGAAGTATAAATCATTTTCCACCTGTGCATCTCACCTCTCATTTCTCTCCTCATTTTATGACACAGGCCTAGGAGTGTACCTTAGTTCTTCTGCTACACAGAACTCATACTCAAGTGCTGCAGCCTCAGTGATGTACACTGTGGTCACACCCATGCTGAACCCCTTCATCTACAGTCTGATAAATGAGGACATAAAGGGGGCTGTGATGAGATTCTTCAGTGGAAAACAATGAAAGAACCATTTTTTTCTTTTTTTATCATGGTAAAATGCATATAACATAACATTTGCCATTTAAATCATACTTAAACATACAATTTCATGGAATTAATTACATTCCCAATGCTGTAAACCCATCACTTCTGCTTTTAAACTTTTTCATCATCGTCCTAAATATAAACTCTGCACCAATCAAGCATCAATTTCTAATTATTCCTTTGTATGCCCCCACCCCAAGCTTTTGACAGACTCTAATCTACTTCTGCTGTGAATTATTTTAATTTATTTTCTTTAAATGACCCATGATAACTGTATACATTTATTGAGTGCGATGTTATG
>NW_007732337.1:36888-40970 GCF_000696425.1 Galeopterus variegatus | reverse complement strand
TCTAATTATTCCTTTGTATGCCCCCACCCCAAGCTTTTGACAGACTCTAATCTACTTCTGCCTGTGAATTATTTTAATTTATTTTCTTTAAATGACCCATGATAACTGTATACATTTATTGAGTGCGATGTGATGTTTGGATACATTTACACAGTGTGCAATGATCATATCAGGGTAATTAACATATCCATCAACTCAATCATTTGTTATTTCTTTGTGTTGGCAACATTCAGAATCCTTTTTCATACCTATTTGAAGTTATACAATAAATTGTTAACTATACTCTCCCTAAATTGGCAGAGAACACTAGATCTCATTCTTCCTAGCTTCAATTTTGTATCCATTGACCACCCTCTCTCTATTCCTCCTCCACCCCCTTTTGCCGGTCTATGTAACCACTACTGTACTCTCTACTTCTTCATGATTAACTTTTTCAGCTCCCAAATATGAGGGAGAACATGGGGTATTTCTCTCTCTGTGTCTGGCTTATTTCCCATTAAACATGTTGATTTCTGTTCCTTTAGACATATACCTACTAGTGAGATTTGCTGGATCGTATGTTAGTTCTATCTGTAGTTATTTTGTGAAACCAGCCTTCATTTTTCCATAATGGCTGTACTAATGTACATTACCACCAACAGTGTATAACAGTTCCACTTTCTCCACATCTTCACCACTATTTGTTATTTTCTGTCTTTGATAAAAGTCACTATTAATGGCGTGAGATGATACCTCAGTGTGATTTTGATTTGCATTTCAATAATCATTCGATTTCTTTCATACACCTGTAGGATATTTGTTTGTATTTTTTTGAGAAATGTTTCCTCAGATCATTAGTTATTTTTTTTGTTGTTCTGGCAAAACATACATATGAAATAAAGATTGTCATTTTAAGCATCTTTAAACATATAGTTGAGCCAAACCCCTGACTGATAGCACCAGTGCAGCAGACACCTCACTGGCAGCAGCACTCTCTGTTGCTGCAGCAGACACCAATTCTGAGAGAGTGGCCCATGACTCTGACCACTAGCAACTGCAGCTGCAAGGGCGGCTTGCTGTCACACCAGCAGCCACCACCACCTTATAGGCTGCCCACTGATCACTCATTGGCATAGACTGAAGGAGAGTCACCACTGGGTCTGTGAGAAAGAGGTGAGTGATCACCAACTAATGACCCACTGACCCAACTCACAGGGAGAATTACACTGCCATATGTTGTAGCACATCAGGGAGTGGGAAGTATGTACAAACCCATGGCACTGTCTTCATCTCGGGAGAAACACAGGTGAAACCCCCAAAAGTATGGAAACCAAGGATAAGAAAATAAGGTTAGGAATAAAATTCCCAATCACCACCAACCCATAACCCAATTAAAGGAAGCAAGATCTCAGGAGGAGCCTCTGCCTGGAGGAAAGATAAAAGAAAACCCACCCAGGGTCACTCATTTGAACTGAGGAGCATCATGATACCCCGTTACAGTCATCAAAGACTGTCTTTCTCCAATGCATGTTCTTGGCTCCTTTGTTGAAAATCAGTTGGTCATAGGTATGTGGATTTATCTCTGGATTCTCTATTATGTTCCATTTGTCTCTGTGTCTGTTACAGTGCCAGCATGCTGCTTCGATGACTGATGCTTTTTAGTATATTGGGAAGTTAGGAAGCTTGATACATCACTATTTCTGTAAAGTATGTCATTTACTTTGGTTGTGAATGCATTGAATCTGTACATCCCATTTGGTAGTATGCTCATTTTGACAATATTGATTCTTCCAATCTCTGAGAATGGGATGCAGTTCCTTTATTGTGTAACTTCTTTAATTTCTTAAATCAGTGTTTTGTAGCTTTTATTGTAGAGATCCTTCACCTCTTTGGTTAACATTTCTGCGTTTGTTTTTTGGATTTGGTTTGGGTTTGGGTTGCTATTGTAAATCAATTGCTTTCTTATTTCTTTTACACTAGCTTGTTCTTGCTTTGTTGTTTTTCTATCTTCCAAATTTACTGAATTTGTTTATCAGGTCTAGGAGGATTTTAGCAGAGTCTTTAGCTTGGCCTCTCTGTAAAAATATGTCATCTGCAAACAGGGACAACTGGACTTTCTCCTTTTCAATTCCAATGCCCTTTATTTCTTTCTCTTGCTTAATTGCTCTGGCTCTAAAAGAAGGCTTCAGAAAAAAAAAAAGAAAATCAGCATACAAAAATACATCTGCACCCCTGTGTTTGTTGCAGCACTATTCACTACAGCAAAGATATGGACTCAACCTAGGTGTCCACTGACAGATGAATGGCTAAAAGAGACGTGGTATGCATATACAAAGCATAGCCTGGTGGGCTCTCAAGCACTCTGCCCCCCATAATGGGCCCTAGGAGGAGGTACCACTTCATGATCACAACACCCTGTCTCCCAGGAACAGGGCATGCCAGACTCACTTCTTATCCAAAGAAACTTTTCTGGAGTCACAATGAGCTTAATAAATGTAGAACTGGGATTTAGTCAATGACAGCTGCTATCCATCAAACATCAGTGTGAGGTAATTTCCAATGAGCTTTAAAGTTTTACTTACTTACATAAACTCCGTAAGATAAGTGGAATTTCACAATGTCTCATTTCCTGTCCCGAGAGAAGCATTCAAGAGGCAAGTGTAAACTTGTTGATGCAAACCTGAGCTACCAAGTTCAACACTTGACACTTAAAATCAGACCTGAGGTGGGAGGTAGGATTCTTGCACAGGAAGTCCTTAAAATACTTGTAGTTGACTTCAACACTGCCCCACAGCCTTGATCCTCTAAGAGAGGTCAACAAACAGGACTGGCAGCACCAACATCAACAGGGAAATAGTGACAAATGCAGAATGTCAGGGTTCCTTCTAGGCCTCCCGAAGCAGAATTTGCACTTGAACAAGCTCACCTAGGGATACATATAAACATTGAAGTTGGAGATATTCTGGTCTAGAGCAGTCTTTCAACCTCCTCAGTGTTGACATTTTTGCTGAATAATTCTTTTTGGTGGGCAAAGTCCTGTGCATTATAGTATGATGAGAAGCACCCTAGGCTTCAATCTACTAGATGCCATTAGCACCTTCCTAGTTGTGACAATCAATAATTTTACCAGGAATTTCCAAATGTATCATGGAGGCACAATCACCTCTCATGGAGAACCACTGCCCTAGAGCAAATGAACTGGATACACCATGATGGAGTTCACATCAAAGTCCACCTATTACTTGGCTCATAACTTTGGGCAGATTACTTAATCCTTCTAAACCACATTTCTGAAAATGTACAATGCAGTTTATTATAATGCTGACCACATAGGATGGTGTCTTATAAAAATTAAATAGGAGACTACTTAGAAGATGTTAATCTCAGGGCAATGTGCATAAAAATATCTAAATATATCTGTTATAATCATCAGGCCTTTCATAAACAAACTCCTAAAGGACAGCTCTTATATGTGTGAAATTCCTGATTCTTAGTGGAATTTTTTCATGAAGCAAAAAAACATATTACCCATGTTTAAAATCAGAGGAACACAGTTCTTGAAGAGGGCAATAATTTTCTGTAGAAAATGGGGGCTGTGTCCCACCACAAGTCAAGTCTTTGGAGATCCCAGGGACATAGTCAAGACAGATTGTTCAGTCTTAGACTTTAGTGGAAACTTTAACTCAGGAGTTGTATAAGGTTGTGGGAGGCAACACCTCTAGAGGGCAGGAGAGTTCATGGAAAAGAAATAATAAAGACTGGATTCACCTGATTTTTAACCTGGTCTCTTGGGAACAAAATATCTTCAGGGGAAAAAAATCCGTTCTATGCAAAGCAATGTCCCAACAATTGGGAAATGCTCCTACTGAGCAGATATATAGAGCTGTAAGTATCTCCTCTACTGCTGTTCCTCAGAGGGTACAACCGTGGGCTGGAAGGGACAAAGTGGTTTCTTCTGGAGTCCTAAGTCTGACAGGGGAACTGATGCTTGACACCCTCCTACTCTCATGTCTGGTGACAGAGTTTCAGTCTCCATCATCAACCATCCAGGGAAGAACTCGGATTTTCACACAAAGACCTTCCTCTCAGACATCCCACCTAGG
>NW_007732337.1:33599-34554 GCF_000696425.1 Galeopterus variegatus | reverse complement strand
TCTATTGATGCCGAAAAAGCAATTGATAAAATCCAACACTCATTCATGACAAAGACCCTTTTATTACTTTTTCTGGGTATCAAAGGGATGTAAGGGTAGTTGGATGTGGACATAACCAAGGAAGTCTTGTCTCTTTCACAGTCTCTCAGGAAACCTCTGAGCTTATTAGATTTTTTCCCACATTTGTTCTATTTAAATCCCTTCTCTGTNGGAAACCTCTGAGCTTATTAGATTTTTTCCCACATTTGTTCTATTTAAATCCCTTCTCTGTCTTTATGAAGGCGATTTTTAAAAATTTTTTATGTTTCTTTATTTTTTTTTCGTTAAATTTTTATTTTGTCAATATACACTATATATGATTATTATGGCCCATCACTGACACCTCCCTCCCTCTTCCCTCTCTCCCCTCCCCCCCAAGAATGTCCTTTCCGTTTGCTTGTTGTAACAACTTCATAGAAGTATAGTTGTTTTTTATGTTTCTTTAAATAGAGGGCAAAACATAGCCACATCAAAATAGAAAGATAATTTCATGATGAAAACATGCCTGTCATCCATTCCTCTTTAAAATGTTATTGGGTGACAGAAGAATATGGTATTGATAAGTCCACAGAAGTACAAGTTTGCTTTATGTGTACACATGCTATGTTTAAGTGTATACTGAGTGTTTTGTGTGTGTGTGTGTGTGTGTGTGTGTGTGTGTGTGTGTGAATATCCCTTTAGGTGTGAGATGAGGTTTCAGATCAAGGACACATGGACTCAATGTGTTCAAAAAAGTGACTCATAATACAGAGGCCAAAACTCAAAGCAACTTATGGAACTAGAGAGAGAATGCATTGAACTTCATAGTACAATTTAAGCCAATTTATTACAGTGCCAGCATAACAACATCTGGAAAGAAAGACCTCGTGTGTCTTTAAGTTTCAACAGCAGTGAGGCCACCTCATTCTTCAACATT
>NW_007732337.1:18388-32919 GCF_000696425.1 Galeopterus variegatus | reverse complement strand
CTTTAAGTTTCAACAGCAGTGAGGCCACCTCATTCTTCAACATTCTCTGACACCGTTTCCCATCACTCTCCTCTTGCTCATTCCCCTGCCACACTGGCTTCCTTGTGGGCCTCAGGTCTGAAAAAAGCATCTTTCTATAGGTGTTTACACTGGACATTCCCCCTGCTGGCCACATATATTCCCAAATATCCATGTGGCTCCTGTCTTGTCTTCTTTGAGGTCTTTGTTCAGATGTCACCTTGTCTGCTCAATTTCCCTGAATATACAAGAAAATAAATAAATAACACCTCATCCACTCTCTCCGTTTTACCTTCTTTCTTTTACTTGATAGCCCTTATGACCATGTAAATAATATATATATATATATATATTGCTTTCATTCTTTCTACATATTTTACTGTAGAAGTCTTTGTTGTTCTATACTGTTTAGTCATGGTTTAGACAGTGCCTGGAACATGGAAAATAACCAATGATTATTTCTCAAATGCTTGAAAAATTAATTATCAAAATTTGGGGGCCCGGACCCGTGGCTCACTTGGGAGAGTGTGGCGCTGGGAGCGCCAAAGCCGCCGGTTCAGATCATATATAGGGATGGCCAGTGTGCTCACTGACTGAGTGTGGTGTGGACCACACCAAGCCAAGGGTTACGATCCCCTTACCGGTCACAAAAAAAAAAAAAAAAATGAATACATGACCTCTTGGGAAAAGGGTAAACATAGGACTGGAATTCCTAATCAGACATGGGATGAGGAATCATTTGAAGGGGGACTGATTAGTACACATATACAGAAATTAGTGTCCTAATTATACAATATAAATTATAACATTTCTGATAGGTTATTAATGAATGTTTTTTCAAGTTGTTTTTCTATCTCTTCTTTTGTGTTTTTTCATTGTTTTTGTTTTTTCCTTTTGCAGTCACCTCCACCATATGAAACCAGAGAATGACACACAAATTTCAGTATTTCCTCTTCTGGGAATTTTAGAAAAAACAGAATTACAACCCTTCCTCTTTGGGCTGTTCCTGTCCATGTACCTGGTCACTTTGCTTGGAAACCTGCTCATCATCCTGGCCATCATCTCAGACCCCCACCTCCACACACCCATGTATTTCTTCCTCTCCAACTTGTCCTTTGTGGACATCTGTTTCATCTCAACCACCATCCCAAAGATGCTGGTGAATATACAGACACAGAGCAAAGACATAACCTACACAGGCTGCATCACCCAAATGTACTTTTTCATGCACTTTGTTGGATTGGACAGCTTCCTCCTGACTGTGATGGCCTATGACTGGTTTGTGGCCATCTGTCAACCCCTGCACTACATGGTCATCATGAACCCCCGGCTCTGTGTGTTCCTGGTTCTGGTGTGCTGGATCATGGGTGCCCTGAATTCCTTGTTACACAGTTTAATGGTATTGCAGCTGTCCTTCTGTACTCACTTGGAAATCCCCCACTTTTTCTGTGAACTCAATCAAGTGGTCCATCTTGCCTGTTCTGACACCTTCCTTAATGACCTGGTGATGTATTTTGCAGCAGCACTGCTGGGTGGGGGACCCCTCATTGGTATCCTTTACTCCTACTCTAAGATAATTTCCTCCATATGCAGAATTTCATCAGCTCAGGGGAAGTATAAAGCATTTTCCACCTGTGCATCTCACCTCTCAGTTGTCTCCTTATTTTATTGTACGATCCTAGGAGTGTACCTTAGTTCTGCTGCAACACACAACTCACACTCAAGTGCAATAGCCTCAGTGATGTACACTGTGGTCACACCCATGTTGAACCCCTTCATCTACAGTCTGAGGAATAAAGACATAAAAAGGACACTGAAGGACTTTTTGGGACAGAAACTAGGAAAGAGCCAATTGTCCTGTGGCTAAATATGTGCACCTGATTGCAGAGATTAAAGGCTCAGAGCCAGAAATTGCAATTATTTAGCTAGATCATGGATGTATAAATTGCTCTCTTTATTATATCCAGGAATTTCAATTTCTTTTATTTGTTTGCTTTGTAAAATGTAAGCAATTTTCATTTATTAAGCTTTCTTCCCTGTCAAATATACAACACTTCTCCTTCATCATTTTTCTGCTCTCACAAAGTAATTTCTATTGTTGGATCACAAACAATTCAGAGATTCCCATGTTTCTCATACAGTGACACAGTTACACTAGTTTTATGGGATAAACTATACCTATCAACTAAGGCCATTTATAAAATCCTATTGTAGAAGAATTTCTGACACCACAGCTTTTCAATTTCATGTCTATCATTCATTTCTACATCGCTGCCCTGAATTCTCTTTCTGATAATGTCGACTTTAACATACCAGGCTGTTTAATAGCTGGTCATGGGATTTTATGCTCCCATTGAGATCCTGTTCTGTTATTGCTCAGTGTCCACAGCACTTATTCTATTTTCTGCACAGAGTATTTCAGGCACACTCTCTCTTCCATGATATTCTACAGGCCAAACAATTAAAAAATCTTAAGTTTAGCTCAGATTCAAAGGTGGAGAAACAGACTCTACATATAATTCTGAGGAGCTTCACAGTCACATTGTAAAAGACATGGATACATTGCATCTTCAGTAGTAGGAATAGAAGTTGTAGCAAACTCTTTGGAATATTTTTGTTTGGAGTCATGTGTGGTCCCTGTGCACAACTGCAAGTTAGGGTGCTGGGACTCAAATGCTCGTTAAAAATGTGCCTGCTCATGCCTTTCATAGACAAAAACAAACAAACTAAAGCCCATGTCAAACATTTAGAAAATGCTCATAGAGGAAAACAATGGATAATGTAAGTCAGACCCAGGAAGAAAAGAATACTGTGAGCAAAAAGTCCTGGAGAGAATGATATACACCTCTGGTTTCCAAGATGTTTCCAAAGACAGATAAATAGCAGAAAATAAATTCTTTCCCATTTTGACTCCCTCACTCATGGGAACCAAACTGCTCAGAGAATAGAGTAAGAATGGAACCACTAATTTCATGAGAATTCAACCTCTGAGGCACAAAAAATAGGAAATAAGCTCCTTACTCCTCTTGCCTGTGACTCAACATTCGCAGGAAGGAGGGAGGTTAACTGGACCCTTGCGGAGGACTTGTGCCTGATGCAGCTTCTGTCACCCAGAGCAGAAAGGACCCAGGGAACTACAGTCTCAGCAGCACCACTGAAGCACCTGGCATTGGAAACAGGTATGGAGACAGGCAGAGTTCTTACAGGAAAAACTTCAGTGGTAAAAACTGTGATAATGTGTTGATGAGAGTCCATCCATACAAAGCACGTTACACAGTGAATTCCTGTGTCACTCTCTATTTCTCTTTCTCTCAGATTCCTCTCATCTTGATTCCTCTCTCTTCTGGAACACAATTCTGAGGATGTCTTACCTTCCTAATAGAAATGGACCTTCTCTTAGCCCGCAGCATCTCTCCAGAGTTTGTACACAATCATCTTAGTCATTTTCTGTAGTCATTACAAATGCTTTTATATTTCCCTATCAAAGATGCTCCTGTATTCTTTTATCTATAATGCCTTATTCATTCATTCAATCATCCACTTAAAAAGCATTTCCTGTGGTTCCACAGAGTAAACACTTGCAAGCCCATTCCATGCATCTTCTGACATTAGCTTACTTAATATTCCTGTGTCTTCATTTTCCCATTTGCAAAATGGAGAAAACAGTGTTATTCAGTCCTTAGAATTAATGTTAGGATGACATTAAAGGAGATCATGTGTGGGAAGTTTTTAATAGTCTCTAAAATGAGTAGGCACCTATTCATATTAATTATCATCCCTTCATTGCTGTACATACATTTTTATTTGTTAAACCAAAAACATATATACTGGTGATGATAATATAGGCTAAGGTATATAAAGCATACCAAAAGTGCTTGACTTATGGAGTTCCATAGTAAATTTTAGTTATTATTACTCTCATTTGTGGAGAATTTACGAGTTTCCAGCCCTTGTTCCAGGAGTTTTTTTTTTTTTTTTTAATTTGAAATGATCACCACCTATTTTCTAAGAGATTCAAACATTCACAGGAATGCTATCTTTTTCTCTTGTACCCACATTTTGTTGATTTTATTTTCAATAATTTATATTTATAGAAAAGTTGCAAAGAGAGGACATAGGACCCTTAGTGATGAAAGTGTTTGGAACTAGAGAGATGCAATTGTTGCAAAACATTCTGAATGTACTTCATGCCACTGAATGCCACATTAGAATGGCTACAGTTCTCTCTGTACTTGTTTTGTATCAACTGCCTTACTAAAATGCTCAGATGCAATAGGTTTCCAGCCACCAACTCACCACCTGCAGCCATCATCTGAAAACAATGTTATGTTGCCTTTTCAACACGTAGGTTTCATTTCTTTTTCCCCTTGTATTTCATTGATTGGAACTTCCAGCGCACAAATAAACAATTGCTGATAATTAACTTAATTTTCTTCTTTAATACTTAAAGGAGAATTCTGCTATTGCTCCTGTCACAGGGGTCCACCCGTGCATTTCTCTAGGTAAGTTTTGCTGTTCATTTAATTTCTTCCTTGGTTACTGATGTGTTATCCTCCCTCCTGAATGAGCTTTGGACACACATGTTTTCAGAAATAAGTTTGTGTTTGAAGACATTAATCCTTCTAACATGAACTTATAAGTAATATCATCTACAGAAGTTGAACACATCTCTATGTGCATTTTTGTCATTCATAAATCTAGGTGTTTCTGTTCTTTCTCACTTTTGTTATTTCTTCTCTTAGACTTCTGTCTATTTTTGTTTATTCATTTGTGTATGTGAAAGAATTAGCTATGAAATTTATTTTTCAGTTCTAGTGTCTTTCTTCTTTTTAGTGCATTTATCTTTTTTTTCTTTATGTGCTTTCATCTTTACCTGCTAATTTCTGCTTTAACTCTTTGTTTTGTAAAATTTTTATTTTTGATACCTTCAAATTTTGAGATTTTTATTTTATGAGGATAGACTACATAGGTATTCACTTGCAATTATTGAAAAATATGCTAGAAAATGAATCTAAAAATCAACGTTAATATTACCACTCAAAGATGATCCCTGTTCATATTTTGGTGTACTTTGTTGAAGATAATTTTTCCTGTGCAATTATGTGTGTAGTTAAAAAAATCTATATGCTGGGGCCGCCCGGTGGCGCACTGGATAGTGCGCCGCTTGGGAAGCGCGGCGGCGCTCCCGTCCGAGGGTTCGGATCCCACGTACAGACCGGCTCCCGCTCACTGGCTGAGCGAGGCGCGGGAGCAACGCCGAGGCTTGCGATCCCGAGGCTTGCGATCCCGTCGCCGGTCCCCGGTCCGGTACGGGGGCAACACTGAGGGTTGCGATCCGTTGCCGGACACGGAAAAAAGACAAAAAAAAAAAATCTATATGCTGATTTAATTTCTCCAGCCCCGAAAAGGCGACCAAGACCCTTTTATTAGCATTATCTGAAATATTTCTCTTTCCGCATCATGGAATTTTGTATTTTTAACAAAAAAAAAAAAGAGAGACATCTTAATTCCCTCATTGAAAAGGGTATCTTCATTTTAATATTACGTTCTCAGATTAAACAATTTTTACATTGCTTCACATGGGTCTTTAATATTTCTATGCCTTTTTCCCAGCAATGCATTATTCTGTCTATGAGTTATAATTAAGATTTTAGAGATTAAAGTTATTAACTTTTATCACACAAATAGATTATTATTACATTCTAATTTTCTGCATGGAACTATTTTTATTTCAGAAGTTTAATTTATGGTTCCAATTATTGATCTATTCTTCTGTTTTTTCTACCAAGACTTTTAATTTCAAAGGAAAAAAATTACTTTGAAAGGTTATACATATCTATGCATAAATTTATTATGTTTACATATTTAATTAAATTTCCTATAGATAGCTAATGTAGTCCCCTGTTCTACATTTCATGTTTGAAATTTATTTACAAATATGTAGATGAGATTTAAAATTATTTTTTGATATAGTCATTGAACACTTATTCATACCATTTTTAGACCCTTAAGAGTGTCCAGAAATAAATACAAGTTAACATGATAAAAGAATTTTATATTTTCATCATGATGAGCATAATATTAAATTATAAATCTCTAGGGTTATTCCCTTAGGGGGGGAAAAAAAGAAAAATAAGAATTCCAGCTCATCATAAATTTTAAGAGGGTTTTGAAATTTCAAACCAGTGAAAAAGACAAAGAATAGAAATAAATGTTATTAATTAATATTATGATGACAAAATACATAAATATAAAATTATGAAATTAATAAAAAAACACCAGAAAATTAACATCACACCTTATCAATTTGTAAAAATCAAAATCTTTCATAATATAATAGCAATGACAAAGATAATGTGGAAAAATATCATTCATAATAACATTAAGCCTAAGATACACTAAAATACTATTCACAAAAAAAAGAATGTATTTTATATCTTTAAAAAACTGCAGGGAAGTTTACTCATATATGATTGAAATATCTAGAGGAAAATGCCTGGTTATTTGAATGGGAGTCTGAACAGAATAAATATGTCTGCTTTATTCCAAATTAGTTTATAATTTTAATGGAATATCCAATAAAATTAAGATGCTATTTTTCTTGTAATGAGGATAGGTGATTCTATAGTTCACCTGTGAGAATAAATGGAAAGAGGAGTAATATTATGAAAGATAGAACTAAGAAGAGATGGGTTTCTCTACTCAAATTTTAAGCATATTATGAGGATAGAAAATTAAACGTATAAAACAAAAGATTTGACAGCCTACTTAACAGTTATGACACAGATAATCAGTTACAAGAATGTGAATAAGGAAGTACTGTAATTTTTAATAACTGAGAGAGGCTATTTACACATAATCCTAAAAGAAAAAATATATAAAATTAAAATTAATCCAAACGTTATTTTTTCTTAAAAATCTTTTTTAAAATGTCCAAAAATGTGCAACTTTTAAATAGCCATTTCCTTTGGGTGGAATACTTTAATCTGATGAGAATCAGAAAATGAAAAATGTACAGAAGATTCTCTGCTATATTTAAAAACTCTAGGATTTCGACACTGACACATTTTATTTTCCTTAAAGGTATATAAAGAAATTGGTAATAAAATTAAAACAGAAACAGTGATTCATAATAAGAGTGGTGATTAATCATTTTTAGCAGAAGCAGCATGCAAGGTCCAGAGGATTTAACTACTCTACATTACAGAGACTCAGCACAATAACAAAAAGCGCCTTCCAATGATTGAAAAATCTGCCTAGAATTAGGGAATTTTCCTTCCACCATGCATTAGGCAGAAAGGGCAAGAGCAGCCCCAGGGATGCTGTGGGAGGGAGCGCTGCTTAGGAATGTGGGCGAGCACTGCAGCGGTGGTGTGCAAACAGTGTGTGCCTCAGAATTCCTGAGAGGGCTTGATAAATCACAGTGCCAGCTGTACCCAACAGGGCCTGACGATACACATTTCTAACAACTTTCCAAGTGGTCTGATGTTGCTGTTCCAGGGACCACAATTTGAGACCACTGACTTAGAGACAATCTTTCCAGATAGTGATAGTAGCGACAACTTGTCCACAATAGGATCCAATGGTTAGCCAAAATGGATGACTTCTTGAGTCCCCTGGGTTTAAATGAAGGATATTGCTCTCATTCGAGAGAACATTTATTTGGAGTGAATTTTGTGTTGCCTTTTTTCCCTGCCTCTGAGCAAACCCAGAAACCCCTTGGAAGAAGGAAAACAAACAGGAGATAAGAACTTTCTCCAACTGGGATTCACAGGGGACTCTGACCAGCAGTCCCTCTTCTTTGGCCTGTTCCTCTCCATGTACCTGGTCTCAGTACTCGGGAACCTATTCATTACCCTGACCAGTATCTCAAACTCCCACCTGCACACCCAATGTACTTCTTCTTCACCAACCTGTCCTTTCCTGACATCTGTTTCACTGCCACCACTGTCCCAAACATGCTGGTGAATGTACAAACACAGAGCAAAGTTATCAGCTTTGCAGGCTGCCTCAGCCAGATATGTTTTTTCATTGTGTTTGGATGTCTGCACAGTTTAATCCTGACAGTGATGGACTACAACTAATTTGAGGCCATCTGTCACCCTCTGCACTACATGGTCATCATGAACACCTGGCTCTGTGGGCTGCTGGCTCTGGGGTCCTGGATCATGAGTGCCCTGGGCTTCCTCCTTGAGGCCTTGAACACTTTGAGGCTGTCCTTCTGCACAAACATAGACATACCAAGCTTTTTTTGTGACTTTCCCAAAGTCCTGGAGCTCACCTGTTCTAACACCTTATCAATAACATAGTGACATACTTTTTGTCCATTGTCTTAGCTGTTTTTCCTTTGTCTGGGATCCTTTTCTCTTACTCTCAGATTTTCTTCTACACCCTGAGAGTTGCATCAGCCAGTGGCAAGTGCAAAGCCTTTTCCACATGTGGATCTCACCTCTGAGTGATCTCCTTGTTCTATGGCACAAGCCTTGGGGTCTACCTCAGTTCTGCAGCCACACGGTCCTCTAGTGCAAGTCTTATGTCCTCAGTGATGTACACTATGGTCACCCCCATGCTGAACCCCTTCATCTACAGTCTGAGGAACAGGAACATGAAAGGGGCTCTGAGGAGACTCCTTGGCAAAGCTCCTTATGAACAGCCATTGCAGGACTCTCGTGACATTACATGCAATACTGAGGACCAGAAAGCCTGGCATCCTCCATCCAATATTTTGAATATATCTGCAAAGAAATTCCTTCTTTGCCTTTTCCTTTGGGTTATTTCCTGCTTTAGCTATTGTTTATAAGTTGTATATTGGATCACACTTTTCACTTTCTAACCAGTAGTTTTAACCTTTTATAAATAAAACCTGCCATTTTCCCTATTACCTTCAGTAATAATTTTGGGTTTTTTAAGTAAATCAAATCTTACATGTTTAACATAAATCCTCAGAAGTGATGGGATGTATACCTACGTTAGAAATATTTCCCTGGTAACTCATTTACAAAGGTGTTTTCTGATGTTATGTGATCAAAATTAACTGCAAATCTTACATGTTTAACATAAATCCTCAGAAGTGATGGGATGTATACCTACGTTAGAAATGTTTCCCTGGTAACTCATTTACAAAGATGTTTTCTGATGTTATGTGATCAAAATTAACTGAAAGATTTCCTTCCTTTTCATTCAATTCACTTTTATTTCAGACACAATTACTTTACTGAATATTTTAACTTTTACCCAATATGAATACTGGGATTTCAGAACTATATCTCATCCATCTTTGCAACCGTGATGCCTATTACAGTTCTTGGTAAGGAGTTTAGGCTCAGTGAATATTTCTCAAATAGAGTGAAAAATAGGCAGATGGTTGGTTAAATATAAGACTCAGACCAGAAAAATGTGGTTAGATGATTATAAAATATATGCATGTATTCAAATAACCATCTGTATCTAGTAAACAAATACAATGAAATAATAAAGTAAATTTTTTTAAAATTTTAGAGCTAGAAAAGAAATTCAAAGGTACTAATATTGAAATTAATACTAACAACATTCAGTATATGCCATCACTGTTAAAGCATTTTATACAAAATTGTGTTCACTAAAAATTACCCAGTCTCAGGTATTGTTTTTTTTTTTTATTTATGTTTTTACTTATCGTTATACAATAAGTTGATTTTTGTGGCTCTTTACCAATTCCTTCCTTTCCCTGCTCCATCTACCCCCTTTCCTACCCCTATCAACATATCTGTTCTCTTAACAACTTCAAAGAATTATTGTGATTGTTGTGTCTTTTTATTTCTATTGATTTGTTTGTTTTTTATATATAGCAGGGCACATCAACTAAGATAGCGATTACAGTTAATAGCAATGTAGTGAATTTTTCTTTTAAAAAATTTTTAATTGACACATTATAATTGTACATATTTCTGCAGTACAATCTGATGTTTTGATACATATGTATGTGTATAATAACTGGGTCTGTGTAATTAGGGTTTCTATCACCTCATGCGTTTATCATTTCCTTGTAGCAAGAGCATTAAAAACCTCTCCTCTATTACATGATATGCAAAACCTAATGTTAACCATAACCATTCTGCTGTGCAATAGAACACCAGAACTTATTTCTCCTATCTAATTGTGATTTAGTACCGGTTTGCCAAACTTTCCTAGATTTCTCTTCCCCTTTCCCCTCCCAATATATTTCATTCCTGAAAATTGCTAAGGCAATAGATTTTAAGTGTGTTTACACCATAAATGATGAATATTTGAGGTAATGAATATGTAAATGAACTGTATGTAGCCACTCCAGAATGTACACATATTTCAAAACATCATTTTATAATAAGAAATATGTTAAACTTTTATTTGTCAGTTGAGAAATAATGAATAAATATTTAAAAACAAAACCAAATTCAAACAGGGGAAGAAAGAGATGGGAGGAATTTCATAACCCTGCTGATATCAAATGTTTATGAATTATATGCAATGAAGTCACAACAAGGAGGATGAGATGAGTTGGAGGAATAATTTGGTATTTTTAAAAATTGAAACATAGTTGATTGTACATATCCGTGGGGTACAGAGTACAATATGTGAGGCTCAAATCAAGATAATTAGCACATTCAACATTATACACCATAGGAGCCGACCCCGTGGCTCACTCGGGAGGGTGCAGCACTGGGAGCGCTGAGGCTGCGGGTTCGGATCCTATACAGGGGTGGCTGGTGTGCTCACTGGCTGAGCGCGGTGCAGTCAACACCAAGCCAAGGGTTATGATCCCCTTACCGGTCACAAAAAAAAAAAGCTATTATACACTGTAATCATTTTTCATCTTCCTTTACCAATTTGGAGGAATAATTTGATGCACCAAGAAACAGTAGCTTTACAGATATTTCAACAAGTAAAACTCAGTAAAAAAGCTGGAAGACAGATCATTTCGACAAAAAATAAACAAAGAAACATTGTATTTAAACTGCACTATAAACTAAATGGACTTGATGGGCATTTACAGACCATTTCAAACAACAGCTACAGAATTCCTCTCATCAGCACATGCATTGTTTTCCAGCATAAACCACAGGTTAGGCTTCAAAACAAGTCCTAACAAATTTTTAAAATTGAAATCATATCAAGTATATTTTCAGACCAATATAAAATAAAACTAGAAATACTAATGAGTGAAACATTTGAAATTGTATAGGTACATGGAAACTAAACTATACAATCCCAGACAATCAATGGGTCAAGAAGAACATAAGCAGGAAATCAAAACATTCCTTAAAACAAATGAAGACTGAAACACATCTTACTGAAATGTATGGGATATAGCCAAGGAGGTATTAAGAGGAATGTTTGTAGCAATAAAAAACTACATCAGAAAAACAGGAAGATTTCAAATCAACAACCTAACAATCCACCTCAAGGAAGTAAAAAAGCAAGAACAAAGCAATCCCAAAGTAGGTAGATAAAAAGAAATATTTAAAATCTAAGCAAAAATAAATGAAATATTAACTCAAAAAACTACACAAAAGATCAACAAAATAAGTTGGTTTTTTGAAAAGATAAACAAAATTGACAAACCATTAGCTAGACTAAGAAAAAGAAAGAAGGAGAGAGTGGGGCAAGATGTTAGACTAGAGGTGCCCAATGCATGACCCTCCCTGAGAAGTGGACCAGAGCAAGGAATGGAAACCTAAGTACGGGAAAAAGCATCAGTGGGAGAGTTTGGGAGGGCAGAGGGAGCCTAGTGAGATCCCTGTGGAGCACAAAAACAAAGTAGGCTGGTGTAGAAGAGAAAGAGGTATGCTGCTTTTGGCACCGCCATGTCCCCAACACCAGGATCAGCCAGAAGAAATTCCCTCATAACAGAAAGAATCTGCTCAGCTGTGAGCATTTCCCAGTAGTAACCCTCTTCCTGCTCCTGACACAGCCCACCCCCACAACCACCATGGTTGCCTGTGCCATTGTCCTGTCCTTCTCCCTGCACAGGTATCCATCCTGCACAGCACACCACACAACATGGCCCATGTCACCAGCTCAGCACTGAGCACATGTGCAGCTCCAGCCTTCCAGGCACCTGCATGGCACTGGCTGCCCATGTGACCCCAAAACCCAGCTACCTGCATAGCCCTACCAACCTGCTGGGGACCACTTGTCCAGCTACCCATGTGGCCTCACCAACTCATGTGGGTCCAGCCATCTAGCCTTCCATGTGCCCCAGCCAACTTAGCTGTACATGAAGCCCTACCCACCCATGTGAGCCTGGTAACCTATCCACCCATGGAGCCCTACCCACCCAACCACACCCATGTATTCACCCACCCACATGTCCCAATCCACCTGAATGGGCCCAGACATACACCCACCTGCACAATCTCAGACACAGATGTAGCTGCTGGCATCCACCAGAACTACTAAGTCTACCCTGAATTACTGAGTCTACCTTCAAAAACTGAGTTTACTTAGAACTACTGATACTACTCCGTCCATCTGGAACAAAAACTAAAACACCCCACACAACAGGAAATGTGTAACAAATCTGTGGGAAGAAGTCATACTCCTCAAAAACCACCTCAGAATAATAGAAGAAGCAACAGATCCGCCAGAACACTAGACATCAACATAAGGATACTGGAAATATGAATAAACAAGAAACTATGAAACCACAAAAGGAATTCTATGATTCTCAAATATCAGACTCCATACAAGAGGAAACACTTGAAGTGTCTAAAAAGAAATCCCAACCAACAATCTTTAGGAAACTCGGTGAGACAAAAGAACACTCAGTTAGATGACACAATGAAATGAGGAAAACAATCCAGGACATGAAGGAGAACATGTACAAAGGAATTAATACCATTACAAAGAATGTAACAGAGCTTCTGGAACTGAAAGACTCATTCAGGGAAATAAAAACTACAATTGAGAGTGTAAGCAACAGGCCAGGAGAACATGTACAAAGGAATTAATACCATTACAAAGAATGTAACAGAGCTTCTGGAACTGAAAGACTCATTCAGTGAAATAAAAACTACAATTGAGAGTGTAAGCAACAGGCCAGAGCAAGCAGATGAAAGAATTTCTCATCTAGGAGTCAGATTTTTTAAGTAACCCAAGAGGGGATAAAAGAAAAAAAAAAGGAATTATAAAAAAGAAGAAAATCAAGGCAGCTAGGAGACAACCTTAAGCACACAAATGTCCAAACCATGGGTGTTCCATAAGGGGAGGAGAAAGTAAAATGTACTGAATCACATTCAATGAAATAATAGTGGAAAACTTCCCTGGTATTGGTAGAGATACAAACTTACAGATCAAAGAGGCTGAAACATGTTCAAACAAATATATTCCAAAAAGATCCTCTCTGTGACACACCATAGTAAAACTTTCAAAAGACAAGGAGAAAGAGAGAATCTGAAAATCAGCAAGAGAAAAACATCAAGTCACCTATAAGGGAGTCACCATCAGTAAAACAGAAGACTTCTTAGCAGAAACCCTACAGGCCAAAAGAGAATGCAATGATATATTCAAAGGATTAAAAGAAAAAAACTGCCAGTCAAGAATTCTATACCCGGCAAGGCAATCATTCAGAAATGAAGAGGGAAATGTGCATTGCAAACAAACAAAAGCTGCAGGAGTACATCAACACAAGACCACCCTACAAGAAATCCTGAAGGGAGTCCTGCATCTGGAAGCCAAAAAATGATAATCACTACCATGAATACACAGGAAATAATGAAACCCACTGGTAGAACAAAAATGCAAATGAGAAAAAGAGAGAAATGACATCTTACCACCCCAAAAAACAACAAACATCTAAGTCAAACAATAAAAGGTGGGAAAAAGGAAGAACAGATATATAACACATCCAAAGGAAAATTGATAAATTGCCAGGAGTAAGACAATATCTTTCAATTATAATGCTAAATGTACATAGACTAAATTCCTTACACAAAGTACACAGATTGACGGATTGGATTAAAAAGCTAGACCCAAGTATATGCTGTTGACAAGGGATTCACCTCACCTGTAAAGACATATGGAGACTAATAGTAAAGGGATAGAGAAATATAGATAGACCATGCATACAGAGACCAAAAATGAGCAGGGGTAGTTATTCTTATATTGGCTAAAATAGACTTTCTACCAAAAACCACAAAAAGGAAAAAGAAGATCATTATATAGTAATAAAGGGACCTATTCAGCAAGAAGACATAATATTCATAAACATACTTGGATCCAACTCCAGAGCACCAAGAATACAAAACAAACACTATTAGACCTAAAGAAAGAGACTCCAAGATGGAAATAGTTGGAGACCTGAACATACCACCCTCAACCTTAGACAGATTATCTATGCAATAAATCAATAGACAAACACAGGACTGATACTACACTTTAGAACAATTTGGACTTGGCAGACAATTGAAGAACATTTCATCAAACAACTGCACGATAAGCATTCTTCTCATCAGCACATGGAACATTATTCAGAATAGACCACATGTTAGGTCACA
>NW_007732337.1:9211-17495 GCF_000696425.1 Galeopterus variegatus | reverse complement strand
GAGCAGAACTAAATGAAAGAGTGCCAAAAAATGATACAAAAGATCAATGAAACAAAAAGTTGTTTTTTGACAAGGTAAACAAAATATACAAACCTTTAGTTAAGCTACCAAAAAAAGAAGAGATAAGACCCAAATAACAAAACTCAGAAATGAATGTGGAGACATTATCACCAATACCACAGAAATGCAACGAATCATTAGAGAGTATGACAAATGACTGTACACCAGCAAATTTTAAAACCTGGAAGAGACGGATTAATTTCTAGACACATACTTCCAAGACTGAAACAAGGAGAAATAGAAAACCTGAACAGACCAATAACAAGCAATGAGATTGAAGCAGTAATCACCAATCTCCCAACAAAGAAAAGTCCAGGGCTGGGTGGATTTACTGCTGAATTCTAACAAAACATTAAGAGGAATCAACACAATTCTCTTCAAACTATTCCAAAAACTTGCAACAGAGGCCACTCTCCAAACTCATTCTATGAGGCCAGCATCACCATGATACCAAAACCAGACAGAGATAAAATAAAAATAGAAAAGTAAAGGCCAATATCTTTGATGAGCATAGATGTAAAAATTCATCACAAAATATTAACAAACAGAATACAAAAACACATCAAAAAAATTATACATCATGATCAACTGGGCTTCATCCACAGAGGCAGGGATGGTTCAACATATGCAAGTCAACAAATGTGATACACCACATCAACAAAATTAAAATAAAAACTGTATACTTATATCAATAAACACAGAAAAAGCATTCAACAAAATTCAACATCCCTTCATGATAAAGGGTTTCAGGTAATTAGGTATAGAAGAGTATCTCAACACAATAAAAGCCAAATGAAATAAACCAACCACTAGTGTAATCCTGAATATGGAACAGCTAATCCTTTAAGGACAGAAAGAATAAGACAAAGATGCTGATTCTCACCACTCCTATTTAACATAGTATTGGAAGTACTAGCCAGAGCAATCAGGCAACAAAGAAAAATAAAGGGTATCCTTATAGAAAATCAGAAGTCAAACTGTCCCTTTTTGCATATGACATGATCCTATATATAGAAAAATCCTAAAGACTCGTCCAAAATCCAATTAGACCTGAGTCAGGATTTGGGTGTGGTTGCAGGATACAAAGTCAACATGCAAATATCAGTAGCATTTTTATACACAAATAACAAACTAGCAGAAAAGAAATCAAGAAATGAAGCCCATTTAAAGGAGTCACCAAAAATTTTAAAAACTTAGGAATCAATTTAAAAGTAAAAATAAAATAAAATAAAGCTGAAGGCTTTATTTCCTCATGTTTTTGGTGCCATTGCCAAAGATCAACTGGCCATAAGTACGTGGGTTGATTTCTAGGTCCTCTATTCTGTTCCATTGATCCAAATGTCAATTTTTATGTTAGTACCATGTTGTTTGGTTGTTATACCTTTGCAGTATAAATTTTTTTATTTTTTTATATTGCTTTTTTGTTGTTTATGAATATTCATGAGACACAAAGCTGATGTCTCTATTTTTATTTATTTTTCCTCAGGATTGCTTTGGCTCTTGGGGGCTTTTTGTTGTTTTACATGAATGTTAGGATTGTTCCTTATATTTCTGTGAAGAACATCATTGGTATTTTAATGGGAATTGCATTGAATGTGTAGATCACTTTGAGTAGTATGGATATTTTCACAATGTTAGTGCTTCTAATCCAGGAGCACAGAATTTTTCAGCAGCCTATCTTCCTTATTTTACAATGTTGAAAAACCAGTCTCTTCATTAAACTGTGTCTGTAAAATTGGGTATCCACATACAGAGTAATAAACTTGGGCCCTTATCTCAAATCATATATAAAATTCAACTCAAAATTGATTCCAGACTTATGTGAGAACAGATGATATGGAATTACTAGAAGGAAACATAGCAGGAAAATTCTCTAACGTTGTGAGAACAGATGATATGGAATTACTAGAAGGAAAAATAGCAGGAAAACTCTCTAACATTGGTCTGGGCAATGAATTTTTTTCAATGTGACCTCAAAAGCACAGGCAACAAAAGCAAAAGTGGACAAGAGGGATTAAAACAAACTAAAAAACTTCTCTATAGCAAAGGAAACAATCACAGAGTGAATAGACAACCTAAAGAATGGGAGAAAAAAATCTGCAAGCTATACATCTGGTAAGGGGATTCTCAGTCTTAGACTTTGGAAAATTTTTGACTCCGGGTTGGGATAAGGTATGAGGAAGTTAGATCTCTGAACGGCAGGTAAGTTCATGAGGAAGGAGTATAAAAGACTGGATTCCCCTGATGTTTCATCTGGGGTCTTGGGAGCAGAGAATCTATAGGGAAAAAAATCATTTCAGTAAAGAGTAATGTCCCCTAGGTAAATCAAATTCTCAAGCCTTTAGTGACAAGAGAGCAAGTGCCTAATGAGCAGACATGTGGAGCCATAAATATCTCCTCTGCTGTTGTCCCTCAGCATATCCAACCTTGGGCTGGATGGTAATGCTTTTTCTCTTGGAGCCCTAAGTTTGACTCAGGGCCTAATGCTTGACCCTTTCCTGCTGTCCCATCTGGTGCCAGAGCTTCAGTCTCCATCATCAACCATCCAGGAAGGAATTCAGACTTCCACACGGAGAACTACCTTTCGTAAAACCAATGTAGGTGAGACTGAGAGCCCAATTAACACTGCAGGGAAGTCAGGAAGATGGAAATCGTAAACATGTATCTGAGGTCACCCTGGAGCCGATCCAGCCTAGCCCAGTGTGGAGAGATTTCTGTGGTTATTTGCTTCTTTGATTAATTAATTAATCAATTTATGTATACATTTATGATGTTACTTAAAGAACTGAACATCGAATTCAGCCATGGAGGGTGATTGTTGACAATTAAACAGTGGTAATAGAAGGCTAATTACAACAGAGAAATGGAGGTTTAACTTGGTTCCAGTTACAGTAGAACATATACCCAAGGATCTTTTTGAAATTAAATCAAGATGAGAAATAGGGTTTGGAGAGATACATTCTGAAACGAGGGCATTTCTTTTCTATTTTTAAAATGGAGCAATTTGAATGTGTTTCCATATTGATGAGAAACATCCAGACTAATCAATTCCTTTCAAATACTACCTCATGACAGAGCCCATGGGGTCTACATTTTGCAATATTTCCCTCATGTTGGATATTCAAATGAAATTTTAAAAAGTATTTAAGTCGTGAAAAGTGGTATGCCAACCACCCTCACTTTACAATTATTTCCTCACTCATGTGGCTGTTTTATTTGTGTGTTTGTTAGATATGTACCACTGATTAGATGTTGCCTGTGCAAGTTCCTAGCTTTTGTGTGGTACGTTCGGACTGTTTTTATTTCTGGTTTTTATTGAATTACTTTAAATATATGAATTTGAGCCTTTCAAATATTTTGATGTTCGTCACTCACTTCTTTCATGGAAGTATCAATGTATTTGGTGAGTAAAGCATGAAAGCTTACAAATGTTCTATATCCAGATCCAGCTATCAGTTATACAGTGTTACTCTCACTGCTTCATCAATATAGAAAGTTCATCTGGACCACTTGGCTAAATGAATTGCTTTTTATACATAAATTTTCCACTTGTTTTCATGCCTCTGTTATTCCTTATTGTACGTTTTACTTTAATGTTTCTAAAAGTTGCTACATCTATGACCATCATTTGAAAGGCATTTATTATCATTTGACTATGATTGTCTTTATCTTTCACAAACATTTGAATTCTTATATCTTTATATAAGATGAAGGTTTAATTTAGATACTTCTTCTTCCTCACATTTTAAAACATTTTCTGTTATGTTGTCTGATTACAATCCCTTGGCGATTTAGTCTTGAATTAGACACCCATGTTGATGTCATTAAATCATTACTAGTTTATACCTTCATGTAAAGTTAGTTTCTGATTTTCATTCTAGTCTGTTTCATACCGTTATTTGGAAACCACTACACTTACTCCAATTGCATGCTCACTGCTGTTCTTTGTTCTTTATGTTCTTAGTTTCATTTAAAACTTCTCTTTCTGCATTATGCAAATACATACGTACTTATCCAGTGTTTACTCAAGTGCATGAGTAGTACCCTATTCATATCACAAATGTTCTTTAGGTTTTAGTGTATTTTTTTTTTTTTTAGCTTATCTTCCCCTTTCCTTTTCCTTTCCTTTTTTATTTTATCAATACTATAAAATATTTTGGGATATTTAGGTTAAAACTATGGTTCTCACCTGGGGGTGATTTTTTTCCCACAAGAGATATTGAGCAACGACATTTTCAGCGTTCACCCTGGGATGCACCCTATGGCCAGGGATTATGATAAACATAACAGAGTGCACAGAACGACTCCACCACAAAGGGTGATCTGGCCCAGACCTTCAGCACTGTTGGGACTGAAAACCTTTGAGTTACCAAACACCTGTATTTTTCATATATATAGCAGTCTCCAGATTGTTTTCCCTAGACCTTGTAACACTTCATGTTTCTGCCACCAAAATTAGAGAGTACCCCCTTGTTACCCATTTAAAAATTCCAACCCTACTCTGTGAGGCAACTCTACTTTTTTTCCAGGCTCATGTGTTTGAAAGAGATTTCTTACTGTTTTCAACCATTACTGAGTTTGAACAAACATTCATATATAAAATCACCGTCTTCATTTGCTCATTGTTATTATATGCCATCATTGTACAGTCATCAGCATCACAAATAATTTTTATAGATTATTGTTTCTTTGTTGACATTTGGGGGCATATTTTTGCCCATAAAATGTTTTGTATTTTATCTAGTTGAATATATGTGTATCTTCTTACTTCTGTGTTTCTTGCCTTGGTTTTCCCCTCATGCAGTTTTTATACTTAGTTTTCTAGATGTTCACCTAAAATGCACAGTTTACTTTTACACTGACATCTTTAAATCCTCTGAATTTTTGTAAGATGTGTGAGGTAGGGAACCAACTTCATTGCCTTCCAGGTAGATATCCATTTATGTCAGCTTTAATTCATGCTTTTCCAACTAAATTCAAATACAATCTGGCCCTGTATTAAATGTCCTATATTTACTGAGACTTATTTCATGATTCATTCAACAAATGTTGAGTATCTGCCAGGGCTTTCTAGGAACATTATGTATTATATTCTTTTATGTGTAGATCTTTACCAACTTAATAATTAATTTACTATATACGAGTAAGTTATTGTTATATATTGATTCAGTTGCTTTTTGATGCTCATTTACTTTTATTTAATATGTTTTTTTAATTTTTATTTTATTTTATCAATATACAATGTGGATGATTATCGGAGACTATCACCAAAACCTCCCTATCCCCTCTCTCTCCCCTCTCCCTCCCAACAACCTCATATGAAGGCGGCACAGATAAAGGAAGGCACACAAGACCCGGGCTGACAGTTCACCAGAGAAGTTCCGCTTTATTCAAGGACTGCGTGTATATTTATAGGAGCTGTGTTAGGGGTTTGGATAGGGGGTGGACAGGGCGGTAGCTGATTGGATGGGGCTGGGCGGGAGGTGAGCCTTGACCTGTGACTGGTAGAGGTTTGGTGCTGGCGGGCTTGTTCACTGCAGAGAAGAACCTGGAAGAGTGCCATATTGTCAGGGAGTGTCCCTGCTTGGGCGGACACTCACAGCGTCCCTACATTCCTCCCTTTTTCCTCTATTGCAGGAAGTGGGTCGTCGAAGTCCTCAAGCTACTTCCTGCTGAAAAGGGGTGTAGTGGGGGGAGGGAATTGGGAGGAAATAGGAGACCTGTTACTAATCCCCAAAGGAGGGTGGAGAATAGGGTAATTTTAAGAGAGGACAATTCTATGAATGTTCCTTGGAGTCACAGGTCACTTATTTGTTGGTTCCAGTGGATGACGGAAGTTACAGGAGAGAGCATCCAGGCATCCAAAGCCAGGGCATTTAGGAATAAAGACCAGTTGTGGTGCAGATCCATTTTAGCAGTGCATCAGCTGCTCTGTTGAAGGGCCAGTAGGGTCGTCTCTGGCCAGAAGTTGGTAGTTTCTAAGCAAAAGCTGGTTAAAAGTTTGGTTAGAAATTTTTCCAACTTGAGTTTGGATAAATTTTATGATGCAGGGCAAAAAAAGACAGGCTATAAATATAACAGCGAGGGGTCCTAATATTGGCCATACCCAGGTAAGCAGTGAGTTTTGGAAAATAGAGGAGAAAGGGTTGGGGTGGTTAACAGCTCGGAGGTCTGAGGCTAAGTTAGTGAGTTTGACAACGTTGGTTTTTACCACCCCGGACTCATTGATATAATAGCAACATTCTTCCTGGAGGAAAATGCAGGTACCGCCCTTTTCTGCCGTGAGGAGGTCTAGTGCTCGACGGTTTTGTAAGGTAACTTTAGCTAGGGAGGTAACCTGTCTCTGCAGGGAAGACAGAGATTCGGCCGTGGAAGTGAGGGCCCTTTCAAGTTTCGTGTTAACATCTTTTACTGCCCATAGAGTATGTCCAAAGGCCCCCTCCCCGGACAGGCCAGTTGCAACAATTGACGTTATTAAGGACATTCCCACCAAAACTGGGAGGAAGGCGGCCCGTCGCTGTCTTGGGGTGGGATGAAAAAGGTAGGAGAGCTCTGAGTGGGAATAGAGAATTAGCTGGGGGACGACAGTAACTATAAGGCAGGGGGTAGAAATGTTGGGATAGACAGAAGTAGACAGGGTTCTGTTACACCAGAAAAAGATGCCTGGTGGAGCCAATGTGTGGTTTGAAATGGTGGAGTTGGTAGTGCAGTGGGATAAGGGTCCGATTTGGGGAGGGGATGATCCCAGGATACAGTGGCGAGGCGCTAATGAATTGTTGGAGGGATCATCAGGTTCCCATAGAGGGACACTGGGGAAGTTGAGGGGTACGAATGATTCAGAGGAAGAAAAGGAGGTAATGTTTAGAGGGACAGCAGCCAAGAGTGGGCGCATGAGAGATGCGCAGATGAAGCAATTATTATGAGGGGTAGAGCTGGGGAGGGTTTGATTGAGAAAACTGATGGTTTTAGAAATAATCTGGGTTGCTCACTTTCTGGAGGCAGCCTGCACTTCCCTGGCTGAGAGCTCATTGGTGGTCAACTGTGTGATCAAGAAAGAGGAAGGCAGAAGTTTTCAAGTTATATTTATATTACTTCTGCTGGTCTTCCATTTTTTTCAAAAGAAGTTGAAAAGCAGATCTAGCCTCTGTTGATGGGCTGTTATGTAATGGTCACATCATTCCCAGAGTGTTCCAATTTCAAATGAACATGAATCAAGTTACAATGGAAGAAACAGGCTCCATTCTGGGAATTGCTCAGCCAGAGAAAGTCTCAGCCAGGAGGACTATAGCAAGTGTAGAATGAAATGAAAAGTCTGGAGGATTGTATGTGATGCTGTAAAATTTTCAATGCCATGCTGAATCATATCAGAATTATGCTTTTGAGGTCTTTCCATATTGCTGTGTGTACACATACTGGTTGCTTCTAAAGCTGCTTTGTGTTCTACTGGTGGAGTCTAATCCCCATTGAAGGATATTTAATTGACTCCAACTTCCTGTCAACACAGATGTGCTGCAATAAACATGCTATAAGAGCTTGTTATGTGTGAAGATATATTTAGGATAAATTCCTTACTAATGAGATTGCTGGATCATAAGATGGCGACGGGTCTGGAGCGGCCATGCCAGGAGACAGCGCGACCCTGACAAGTGTGCACTGTGATACCAGAGTACTATTTGCATTTCCAAGAGCGACAAAAAACGAATAAATCTTTCAACAACGAACCTACAATGACAAACAAGCAACAACAGGTTCAAGGATTTAGGGCCGACACAAAAGAAGACTCCTGAGAGTGCCCAAGCCCTGCTGCGGGTACGAGTGAGCAGCCCGAGACAACAAAGGCCAAGTAAATCAGCAGAGACGACACAGAAACGGAGTGGAAGGCGCCTGACCGGCCCAACTCTGCAAGCTCTGTGAGTCACCCCCAGCCCAGCCCAACTTGCGGGGCGAAGCCCAACTGCTCCCCACCCGCCTGGCTCCCGCCTACCACACCAGGCTAGGGGCCCACAACAGAGCTGCCTCCATTTTCTCGGGTGGGGGCAGAGATGGCCAGCTTAGTAAGCCAGCTCAGATCAGGCAGGCCAGCCATCTCTGCTTGGCGCGGCTCCTCACTGAGACGTACCATTTGCTTACCTCGACGCGGGACACCCCGGGGCCTGTGGACCGGCCTACAATCCCACTTTCCCGGCAGATCTCAGACGGGGCTGGTAGCGTGGGGAGCCCCCGG